>NW_017100220.1:530687-533091 GCF_001263275.1 Habropoda laboriosa
TATTATAAAATTAAATTAATCACTCAATAAGTTTTAACATTAGATTGTTTCCTCGATATGGCCATGGTGGTCATCAGTGACTGGAGTGTTTCCGGTAAGCAGACATGAATATGCATACTCGGAAAGACGAGGTCTGCACGCGCGAACTCACGCGATCGCGATAGCGCAAATATTTGAGCTGCGCCCCGATCGAGTGTCTCTCCCGGTTTCTTGTCTCGAATTTTCGCAAACGTATTTTTATCGTCGGCGAAACGGAGGACACGTACGTTTCCATGGATTCCACGGAAGAAAGAGAATGGAACGCGGATTTTTCCTCCTGCCCGCCCTCCTAAGAAACGCGATATTGAGAAACTGCTTGTTCCTCGCGAAAAACAATCTCTGTTCGAGCAGTCGAGCTTGATATTGCCTATGATCGAACGTAAATTGAGAGAAATAGTTGCTCTAATTTGAACAATCTTTTTTCTGTAGGGAGATATTCGAAGTACGTTTCGTTGCATTTCATTGTGTGTGATATTGGAAAAATATTTTTCAATAATTTGCCTGCTGATTCTCTCTTTCTCTTTTTCGATCCCGTTCGATCAACGTCCTCTACATCGTTTCCGGTAAGCAGGCATGAATATGCATACTCGGAAAGACGAGGTCTGCACGCGCGAACTCACGCGATCGCGATAGCGCAAATATTTGAGCTGCGCCCCGATCGAGTGTCTCTCCCGGTTTCTTGTCTCGAATTTTCGCAAACGTATTTTTATCGTCGGCGAAACGGAGGACACGTACGTTTCCATGGATTCCACGGAAGAAAGAGAATGGAACGCGGATTTTTCCTCCTGCCCGCCCTCCTAAGAAACGCGATATTGAGAAACTGCTTGTTCCTCGCGAAAAACAATCTCTGTTCGAGCAGTCGAGCTTGATATTGCCTATGATCGAACGTAAATTGAGAGAAATAGTTGCTCTAATTTGAACAATCTTTTTTCTGTAGGGAGATATTCGAAGTACGTTTCGTTGCATTTCATTGTGTGTGATATTGGAAAAATATTTTTCAATAATTTGCCTGCTTATTTATTCGCAATATTTCATATTTTGTTAGACTTTAAATTTCAGGAAGTCTAGAAAGGAAAAATATGAAGATATGAAAATGCGATACGCGGTGAATTTAAAAATGCAGCTTCTAACATATGTTAATAAGGAACATTGTTTAACTAATTTCCAAGAAGGAAGACAATGATTTAACTCGTTTTATGAACCTTGTCTAAAAAAGTATTCTTTTGCAAAATTTATCACATCTTTGAATCCAGAAGACAGTATTCAGCGTTCAAACTTGTTTGCCGGAAGAAACACGACAATTCATTAACTTGAACAATGTACCTGCACCTCTGACACTGATTCAAGAGATTCTATAATGAATCTTAACGACAACGACAAGCTCACAAGTACAATAATTTACAATAAATTTGCATCTGTAAAATTAAATACGCTTCGTCAAAACACGTGATTAATGCGTATAATTGACAATCGACACTAATTAGTAAACTCTACACAACTTATTACATATTTTTACTTGCACTCTACAGAAATTATTTCACTGCTACGCTCTTCTCTTCCTTCGTTTACTGAATTCTTCATTTTTCGTGGTTACCTAAACAATACTCCTCTATTTCCTTCATTTATCAAATTATTTTTCGTGGTTGTGTAACTGTTTTAGGTAAGCGAGCAATATGACGTCTTCGAAGTGATTCAAAACACTTTTCCTGTATGAATTTAAATTAGATCACAACGCAGTTGAAATACAGAGCAATCCATAAAGAACTAATCGAATCAGAAAAAGCTAATCTCTATAAAAATAGTACTCGTTGAGAAAAATCCGTTAATACTGAATTTTAAAAATAATCAAATCAGAGAACGCTAATTTCTATAAAAATAGTACCTACGTGTCGAGAAAAATCCATCGATACTAAATTTTGACCGAATAAAGGTTATTTTCAATTTCGCGTGGTGCAACCCAGCAATCTACAGCAAATCCCAGTGATCTCCCCTCGAAAAACAAAGTGCCCAATAAATAATCGAACTGCAACAATAGACTCGTGCATCTCGCAGAGGAATATCGTAGGGGAAAATACTGTTCGTGTAATGGCGTAGGAAGTTTTACGGCTCGATCGCAATATCTCACTTGTAGTTGAATTCCGCTTGTACACGTGCCACGAGGTCAGTCGTAAAACGGTGCTGGAAGAACGTTAGCTTGTTACGCAAAATAACGACGAACGAGCGAGCGAGCAAGCGAATACTAATACAAGTGTTTTCAGTCGGTTGGCCGTGACCACGAAGAGCTACTGTTGCCTCTGTAAAATAGAAACTCGGTAGCGCGGCGCCTTCGCCAAAGGACAAACACGATTATCGGCCTGGTTATCGG
>NW_017100220.1:533190-536920 GCF_001263275.1 Habropoda laboriosa
AGCCATGATTTATCGGTGTGCCGGGGTTCGCATAAACTTCGCGGCAGCGCTTACGTGTACGCCTACGATCGATTAGTTTCTTGTTGTAATCGTAATCCGCTGTGTGGGCCGCATTTACCACAAGATGCATTAGGCGCGAGCTGGGGCCTCACACTCTAGGCCACATTTGAACCCTTTACAGTCGAGTTGCGGCTGAGAAGCGACATTATTGTTTACCATTTGGTAAATAATTAATCGAGGCTCTCTCAAAGCTAATATTTTACAGAACAACAGGTTTTGTGAGCTTCCCGTAATAGTTTGAAAGAACCAACTTCTAACGAAATGTGTTATAATTAAACTATAAGATATTAATACGTACGATTTATCTCTGTGTTAATTTTAAAAAATTTCATCAATCTTTTAGAAAATATGAAATATGAATTTTGAAGGCGATAAGTATTAATTTTTTAACACAAGCAAGCTTTTCTGTAGCAAAATGATCTTTGAGTGCAAAGGGTTAACTCCTCACAAATAACAATACGAAAGATAGCCTAGTTACAGTTGCAAAATAAAGGAATTATTTTGAAATATTAAATTCATAATACAAGAATAAGGAGCCACCGGAAATAGAAACGCCAAAATGACTAACCGAAACAGACTTGTTCTTTTGAGGCATAAATTCGACCCTGATTCGCAGAAAAATACCGTTCTTTCGATCGATTCTCTATTTTTGATTGGAGAACTGTTTCAATTACTCGTCGCGTTATTGTTTCTTATTTTTATTATCTGTGAACTTCGTGGCAACGCTTACGTACACCTGCGATCGATTAGTTTCTTGTCGTAATCGTAATTCGCAGGAAAATACTGTTCTTCCATCTGATTTTCTATTTTTCCCCCTGTTATTTTTGCTTGGAGAATGGTTTAAACGACTGGTCGCGTTATTGCTCACGGTGAACGTTTCTTATTTTCATTATCTATCAATTAACGTATCGATTTCAACGTGATCACACTTTGAACGGTAGTCGTAGATTAATTGCCCGATTTACTCAAGGTGAAAATAATCGTGGCGAACCGGGGAACGAATTGTTTCCGTTTATTTCACGCGCGCCACACGCTGTTGCATCAAGGAAACGAACTTTTCCGTTGCCCGTCGCGTAACCGGCTCGTGTCTAGCCACGATCCTACCTCCAGGATATACATTACTCAAAACGATGATCGTGTACGGTAATGTAATAATGTCTGCGGGATGTTTTAATTTGTCTACGCGCTTGATACTGTGCCAATTTAGCCCTTAAATCGGCGAATTGCGCACTTCCTGCAACTCGAATTAAACCTATTAACTCGTGTAATATGAAATGTCGGATTTCTAATCATTCGCAAATTGACCGCTCGAGCGATTGCTCGAATGTCGAAAAGTTCCTAGTTTTTTAACTTAAGCTTGTTAACTCGAGATTTTAATTCCTCCCTGAAGAATTCCATACGTCGTATTTTCATGAGCTGAAGTAAAAGTAAAGTAAACTTAGCGAAGAAAAGAATTTTGTAAAATTTTACTCTGATAATAGCTCTATGTTTCATAGGAGAAATTTAGGGAAAAATATGGAAATTTGAGTCGGTCAAATAGTCGTATGTTTTACGAGTGGTGCTAAGGAAATAAATTTGCAGATATCTGAATGTAAATATCGCGTGAACAAAGAACAGTATCAATATAAATTGAAATATTGTAGAAATTCAACACTAGTTATATGTTCCAAGGAATAAGAACGAAGTTTTCTTAACAATTTACCACATATTTGCTCGAATATAAAAAACGATTACCTCCCTGAAAAATTCACAAAAACCCTTCGTCAAGAATACTCAGATTCCTATTATCGTTACTCTACTCCAGAAACTTCTCACTCTTAAGAATACCCTCCGAAAACATCGTGAATTACCAAAGGAAGCACATCAGGTCAAAGGTCACATTAAATCAATGTAGAACATTTCACACACCGCATTAACCTATCAAAAAATATCTAATCACATTGTACACACAACGTAAGCGTGTATATCAACACCCTCGTAAAACAACCGAAACATCGTCGAGGTAAAAACCGGTTCGAAATCAAATAGGCCGATCTGCTAATTACCTTAACGCCAGGTATTTCCCGTGTCTCCAGGAAGCCAAAGTCGCCCCGATAGCGACGACTTTCGAACTATCCTCTTCCTCCCATCCCGTTGGTTAATCTTGTCGCTGGTAGTATCGGGCGTAACGCGGCCGCCGCCGCCGGTTTCCTGCTCGCGGCACGTATTATCGGATTATTGCGTTCGCGGGCTGTAACGTAAAAGTTCATACCGGTAATCCTTGGCATACATAGCTGGACTCGTGCACAGAGTCGCGAGCTACGTGCTCGCTCTTAATCTCGGTCGAAAAACCTGCTCGAACAATATGCACGGCACGTACGCGTGTGTATTGTGCGCCTCTGCACGCTCGCGTGTACGTAAAACGTTGCACACCTAAAGCCACCGCCTCCTTACCGCCACCTCTTCACCGCCACCACCTCTCCGCCGCCGCCGCCTCTTGCACCTCTCGGTTACATTCTTATTCCAGTGCTTCTCTCACGTTCCTGCTTCCTGCGCCAGAAAAATTGGCTAACCTGTTTACTGATGCAACAAAGGAAAGGAAAACCAAGCGAGAGCGTCCTGAGCCTCGCGCAGAAACAGGCCTGGTAGAGAGAACCGGAAGGGCGGGGTGTGCGAGAGGAAAGGTTAAAATATGAAGCTATAAAAGACAAGCAGGCCAGCGTGTATATTTAACCGGCGAGCGAGACCGCTTGCTCGTGGAAAGCTCGAGGATCAATTTCGAACGTGGCTGCTGATGGAAGGATCATTGTTGTTACATCGGTGAGAATTCTTTCTTCTTTGCACCGCACGGATGGAAAATGAGAGAACAATTCTCTAACCTCCCCCCCTGGAATCTGTTGATTGTAGTTTCTACAGAACCCTCGGGGAACTTGGAACAGATTGAAGTAACGTTCGACCGTGATGTAACGAGGAGAGAAATAAGAAAGTATCATCGAGGACTGATTCGTAGCATCGGTTGGTTCACGTTGGATAGGTGAAGAAGAAAGACAGAGAGAGAGGGGGGAAAGGAAGATAGGCAAACACAACGAGAGTGGTTGCAAATAAAATTATATCGAGCAGGGAGAAACAAATAAGAGATGGGATCCGTAAATACGGCTAAAAGGAAAGTCAACAGGGGCGACGCAGGGACCGGGGCGTACGGAACGTGCAAACGAGGGCGTAACTGGATCGAGCGGAAGCGGCGAGAGGAGCAGCAGCCACCGATGGCGCTGCGGAGGGCGAGAAAAATTGATAAGAGGAACGGGACAAAACGATAAGAGGGAAGAACAAACGCTCCGGTGGCGATCGATACCGCCGTGAAGAAACTAAACCGAATTCAATGGAGCATTGGACGGAGGAAAGTGGAAAGGGTGGTACCAGCGACTGAGAACTGAAAGAGGAAGGAAGAGGAGGAAGAAAGAGCAAGTCGTTTTCAACGAGGGTTGGCTGGATGGCCAGGAGAGGGGTGTATAAGACAGCAGAAGCCGCAGATAACGCCGCAGATAGCCGGGGCGAGTCGTTAAACGCTGCAGAAACGAGACAGTGCAATGCGCCTTTATTTACCGTGCGCGTGCTGTTCTCCATGGGACCTTTAAAAGGCACGCGTGGAAGGAAGAGTGACGCGAAGGGACGGAGATGTGTGTGTGTGTGT
>NW_017100220.1:536960-537218 GCF_001263275.1 Habropoda laboriosa
GAACCCTGCACCCCAAAGTGTGCGCTCGTGCGTGCACCTATCCTGTCTCTTCTCTGTGTATATGCGTGACACATTTTATTCGATACCGCGAATAGTGAATGTTTCGCCGGTGAGGGGGATCTTAAAAAGCCACGCGACACAGCCTTTTGATATAAATACGAACCGCGGGGAAAGCGTACGCATCGTTGCTCGAGGGTGTACCATTGGGGATGGGATTATGTGATTTCCCAGCTCACGATTCTCGCTCGATTCGCTCGA
>NW_017100220.1:537250-542101 GCF_001263275.1 Habropoda laboriosa
GGATGCGGTTTTAAGAGGAGACTTTTATGCGTTCCCTCGGTTGACGTATAGAAAGTCGTATGATGTAGCACTTATGTAATAGATTGTAGTTAAGATACAGCAGAGATAGATTTTACTTCTGACGAAGTTCAATTTGAAGTGAATCCAATTCGAGTTACAGTTAGATACCGGGTGTTGTTAAGTAAGAATTATGTATCACTTTTCTGGCTTTCTCGACTGATACGGTTTTAAGGTTACACGAGTTTCAGGCAGATTTAAGGTTAGGTTTATATTCTTTCAATCTATCGTAAGAAAGTATTGAATTTGAGAGTTCCACAGGCTCTCACAGCCCACGATTCAGAGATGTAGGATCTCATAACATACTAAACTAATTCAGACGTGGGGCACAGTTGACTCTCGGAACTATCGCTAAGCAAGGGATTAACACGTTGAATGTCGCATCAATTTCACGTGACTTTCAATTCAAGCCGCGTGAGCCACCGATGGGCCACGTTATTACGTTCGTTATAGATGAATTCAAAGATTTGCTAGCGAACTGAAAACGTATCGCTGCGTCGCATGGGTCACCGGTACGATGATTGCACTGTACACGAGAATTGTGTACCAATTATACGATATTACGAAACATTTCACGATAACGTGTGGCCTGACCGGAAAGTTCAGCGTGGGTCACCGATGGCCCACGCGGCGCTTAACGTGTTAAGTGTAGAATAAAGTTTCCAGAAGGCGTCGAACACTTTTATCGAGCGCGTAATTTCTTCTTAACCGTGTATGATTCACTCGGCGGTGAAGCAACGAAATTGGAATAGTGCGTCTTATTTTATTCTATTTTTCTTTTTTTTTTTTGCCGAAGAAGTAGACTACTTTTACTACTGGTTACCATTACTTTACTTATGGCACTCGTAATGCAAATAGGTTCAACACGTTTCTACAAACTGACTCATGTATGCGCTTTCCTTTTTCACTTCCCTGGTACGCAGTTTCGATATTTTTATTGTAACTTTATGTAACCCCTTCCACCGGCGAGGCTCTTTAATTTATACATTGTGCAACGTGCTGTTTTGATCTCGAAACAATGTTCTCTGGCCCGCATATCGAGCGTGCCGTAAAACGAGTGAACAACTTTAAGATTGCCCGATTGCAACGTGGGACATAATACAATCAAACAGCTACGTGTCGCGTCGGTATTTAAGTTGACACCTTGAATCTTTTCCTTTTTTAATACCCGCTACTATAATTTCTGCCTTCGACGTATAGCGTTGTAATAACAGCAATTATGTCGTTACTCGTAATAGCAACGAAATATTAGCAGAAGTTACGTTAATTCTAGCTGTATTTACAAAACTATGTGGTTAACAGTTTTTTTTAGTAGTTCTGTGCTTCTATTACCTCCAGTAGGTAATGAAAACGAAGATATAAATAATTGAAGCCAAACAAAAATTAGTGAAAATCAGAAGTACCTCTGCAATTTATAATAATCGAATTATTTTACACCAACAAAAATATTTTCTACTTCTTCAGATGTTCGATACAATATCCGGAAAGTTTCAAAAATACCTATGCGACGGTTTCTTAAGAAAAAATTCACAAAGATCACCTTATTTTTAGCGAGTTATACGACACGAGTGTGCTTGAACATTTAATCAATTCAACAGTATCTAGACATAAAATAAAGTAAAATAACAAATAACAAGTTACTCGACATTACTCAGTAACTCGAGCACTAAAGTGCAACTTCTAATAATTGATGCTCCAAACAACGGTGCTTGAAAATTTCTGTACACAAAGTAGGTATATATATATGAAACATCGTGTTCGAAGGGGCATTTTACGAACGAAAGTTTCATCGATTTACAGTTCTCTCTCTCTCTGTCTCTTTGCATAATGCATAGAAAAAAAAAAGTTGTATTCCCCTCCTGGAATCATGGCCGACACGGTTTTACAGTCACGATTACGTCTCCTCTGGTTCTTACCTCATCGCGGAAGTCGCGATACCAATCTACCTTACGATTTGTCGCGATCGTCTTTAGATAGCGGGTTTCCTGTACGTTCCGATGCCGCTTCTCGCTTACGCGTAAGTGAATCAAGGTTACACCGATCTAAACGCGATTAAACGACACTCTGGAACCGAGGCGTCCCTTTGTGGCTGTTATTCCTTGGTCGAGTGGAATTTCGTTGGCCAATATCGTGAGGGAACCTTGGGAACACCCAAGCTCTTTGTCTAGGAAAGTTCGGTGGAAACGTCCGGTTGAGATTAATCGGTAATGCGAGATATGAACCCTTTAAATCGTTCGTGTCCCGTGCATCGTTAATAGGTAGGGAATTCAATACGTAAACTGGATCTAACTCGTGACGTGTACAGTTATTACCGCATCGGTCTCGTTAACGTCGTGCAATAAAATCCATAAATAACGGCAAGATTGCGAAAAGGTTAAGTAAGGAAGGCTGAATCGTTGCAGCTTTATTCATGCTTTAATTAGAGACCATGGATGCTTACGTAGACTTTATATATCCGTAAGTAGATCGAAGAAGAATTGGAAAAGTGAGATATGTGTAAAAATATCCATTCACGTTTAAGATGTTAAAGAGTGCGAACACCCCTCCGCGCAACATCCGCAGTCAGAGCATGCTCTATATACACACCGCTATGCACCCCCGGAACTCTCTATTCTCTCCGATAAATTTGAAGAACGCAGAAACCCGGTTCTAAATATAGCGAACACAAGCTCCAAAAGGAACAAGCTCTCGCGCCCGCCCTATCTTTAACATCCGCAGTGGTTTTCGTATACGTATAACGCGACGCGCTTTCCTCGGTTCTCGTCCAAATGGAACGACCTTTTTCTCTTCCCCTCTCGGTCGAGAGACACGAGATCTCGCGGGAGAGACGAGTGGCTCCCGATAACTTCCCTTATCAGCGTTGGTCGGAGGAAAGCAAGCGTAAGTGCTGGAGGAAAAAGAAAAGGTAAAAAAAGAGAAGGAAAAAAGTAGTACGTCGGGCGGCCGCGACACGTCGAGGTCTCGCGTCCTTGCCAGTTACCCCTCTCATGGTTCGCGGAGTGGGATCTTCCCCCACCTCTCGCGGCGCTCGTCGGTGGCTCCCCCTACTCCCCTTCCTCCCCGCTCCGCTCTTCGTCTACAGCGGTATGTAAGAGGCCGCACATGTTTCCCCGCGTTCCAGTCTCGCAGCGGCACTCGCGAGTGACTGTTCGTGCGGATTCGCGCAACGGGCAAACTGTTCGACTGAAAAAACGTTCGCTGACGGAACGAAGGACATTACAGGGGCACGCGTGTTGTACATAATACATTAACGCGCGCGCGCAAAGGACGAGTTCTTTCCTCAGTGCTTCGTTCGAGAACTGACACGACACACCGCGAACGTCGTTGCAGCGAGCAACACAGAGACGACATACAGAGGAGAAGATAGGTGAAGAAAGGAGGTTGGAGCAGTACGATATATAACCCCGAAGACTGCTCGAATTGTTACGTGTTATAATTCCCTTTCTTCCGAATCTCCGCGTCTTTCTTTTTTTACTTTTATACGTATAACGTGTACCACGTTGGCGAATACCAGCCCGAGACACACATAACCTCATTTCCCGACGTAACACCGGATCAGTAGTGAGAATCGATTTGCGCGAGTGACAGCTTGTTCTTTTTTGGAGCGTACAAATTGATCGTTTGAAAAGAGTGTGACAGAAGGGAATATTCGGTGGCGTACCTTGCAGGAAGACGGAGCACTGTGAGAGAGAGAGAGGAGAAGAAGTGTGGTTACGGGTCGACAAGGATATTCCGAGGGTGTTACGGAGACTAGTGATCTTCCACTGACGTCACTATCGTGCTTCGTTCGACGAGGGACGAGAATAGTGTTCCTCACTGGCCACGACAAACACACGTGAGTATCGACACTACTTCGACTTAAAAATTCGACACCGCACTAGACCATTTCGCGAGCGTGCTCGCTACGCGGAACCGTGAACTCGCGTTGACACTCCGTCTTTTTCGAGTTTACGTTCTTCCATCGTTCGCTGTGTACACACGCGTCACACGCGGCTGGATAATTTATGCGCGGGACACGTCGCGAGAGGCGAATTTCTGTAACGTGTCACGCGAGCCGAACGCACCTTCCGATTCGCACCGGTTAGGAAGGGCATTTGGCGCGTTCGCGACGCAATACTCTCACCTGATTCGTCAATTTCGCAATCATGGCGCTCGATATATCGAATCGATATATCTAGCGTATGAAGTCGCGCTGGAACGAGTCGTCGTCGCGTCACGTGTTCTATTTCGCCTCGACGTGTTTCAACGTGTTTCAACGTGTTTCAACGTGTTTCAACGTGTTTCAACGTGTCTCCGTCCTTCGAATCGATGGAGAAAAAAAGAAAGAAAAACAGTTTTGCAACAGTGATGTACCCTTAAAGCAGTGTAATCTAGAATCGTTCGAAAGGCGTGAAATACGTGTGTCAGTGACATGTTGGGCAGAAAATCGAGCCTATAGGGTATATTTACAAGTGAGATTATCGATCGAGTGGGTGCCGAAGTGGAGCTTTCGCGGTAGAAGAGAGGTGTCACAGCGTTGTCGCATATCGAAGGTCGCGGATTCGTTGACATGTTCTGTTCAGTGGAATGCAGCAGCCTCGTCTAAAAGGTAAACGGATCCGCCGTTGATTCGTTTCTATTATATCGATCGTGTGTAGTAGAGAATCGTGCGCTGGTTACCAGTCGATGCGCGTGGTGTTTCGTTTTTCTTCAAGGTCGCCGAGCGATCTGGAGCGTTCGCGATGACTCAGTCTCTCGGTGTTACATCAAATAAACACGCCTATTACGAGAAATTACGTTAAGGTCGCTACCGCC
>NW_017100220.1:542123-542988 GCF_001263275.1 Habropoda laboriosa
ACGGCGATTTCCATTTGCGGTTTCGCGATAAAGAGAGAAATATCCTACCGGATGACGCATCGCGCTCGTTCAACGAATTAGGCGCGTTAATGAATTAATGGGTCAAAACACGATATAGGTTTTACGCACTTATTTACGTCGGGGATTGGTCGCGCCGCTTGCGAAAATAGTGTGACAATAATAGCAAGGTCACAGACACCATTCGAGATGGCGCGACGCGTCAGCGAGTCGCGTTTGACGAATTAATTACTCGGATGGGGCTAGACGAGTCGTGTAATCAGGCGTAAAAGCAGGAAGAAGATTTTCTTTTCTGTTTACTCTTCTATTTATACGAGGCTGTTTTCGTTTACGAAAATAACACTTCCGTTAGGATAATAACGGCAGCAATTATTATCAACGATATATTATAAGTAATAAATAGCGTTGTAATTTAAACGAACTTTAAACAATCATCGCGCGCTTTATCGAATGACATCACTTCGCTGCATCGTTTTCGTCTCTTTTCCGCGTTATGTAATCGAACTGCAACCTTCTTTCTAATTCTAGACGCAAAACCGCTCGCTAATTAAAAGAACCGATATTCCGAATATTTTCAACGTCCCGTAAAACGCTGTTAAAAAAAAAAAAAAGAATGGAAAAAAAATATGCAAATCGAAACGACCGATCTAACACGATTTTATCTTACACGATAAAACTGTTAATTTAACGCGTTAAACAACCATGTTTTACATATTGTTTTACATTTTAATTCGACCCAACTGCTGCCGCTTATCGTTGAAAAAGATAATATACCGTACATTAAACACCGATACCTTCCGTTTACTTGTCCAAACGTAATCAACGATTCGAATCATCTTTTTTCCAA
>NW_017100220.1:543063-543699 GCF_001263275.1 Habropoda laboriosa
CGGAATCCCCCGCCGGCTAATTAGCCGTCGTTTGTGATCGTTAAAAATTGCCACGATGCAAACAACCCGGCCGACATTGAACAATTTCATCGAGGAAAAGTGTCCCCGGCTCCTCCTCCTCCCTCCCCCTTTTATCTCGTGAAATCGTTTGGAACGATCGCGAGGCGCTTTTCCTGCGCGCGATTCGAGTCACGCGAGTCGAGGAAAACGGAATTCAATAGCTCCATCGATGACATGGACATAGCAGCGGCGTCGGGAGGGAGGAGGGTCGAAAGGGGTAGGAGAAATAGAGGGAAAGATAGAGCGAGTTCTCTTCTCTCCGTCTCTCTGTTCGCCGAGTGGCACGAGGCAAACGAATTATCCAACTCGTGCCGTCCATCGAAATCGGATTATCGTCGATTCCGCTGCACCCACCCCCGTCCACCTGCCCTGTGCACCTACCCAACCCACGAACCCTCCTCTCTCTCAGTGTGTATCGATTTTCGACGCTCTGTACACCAGCAACTTATTTCCCCCGCGCCGTAAACATTCGGCCCTAAGCATTCGTCGCGCGGATTAATCACGGTTTAATTGGAAAATCTCGCTCGGCAGATAAAGCTTTCGAGGCCGGTGCAAACATGGACTGGCCAGCGGAAC
>NW_017100220.1:543752-563947 GCF_001263275.1 Habropoda laboriosa
TGGGCATCCCTGTCACCTTTCCCTCGGCGGGGAAGGTGGACAAATTTGGGGATGAAAGAGTTTTTGACGATAGGTGTTTCGTATCGTCATGGAGGGGGGGGAGTGTCTGGATTGGAATTGAAATTCGTGTGGATATGTATTTGGGAGTATTTAATTAGATATCTTGCGTAGGGATATTTATATCATTTTTGTCACCTTTGCGATGGTTTTTCTTCGACTTTGAGGAGGTTTCGTGTCGTGACGGAGAACTGAGTTTGGATGCAAATTTTGAATTGCATTAACCTCTTCGTATTCGCGAATGAGATATCGCTCTACCCATTCGACTGTTTCGAAGAAACATCTCGCGACTTGAATTTGCTTATTTGACACTTTGCATATATTATTATTGTTGACGTCACTATGACTAATGATGCACTGCTATAGACTCGCTATCTCGTCTAAAGTGTCGGATGGGTAAAAATCTCGTCCGTGGATGTGAGAAGGTTAATTATAGATAGTGTCAAATTCTTGGCACCTCGTGCTAAAATAGTGAGTCAAGAACTATTTTTGCTCTCCTAATAAAAATTGTTTTATGGGTCACCAGCGCCACGCAATAATATTTTTGCCCACCGAAAACAACCCAGACCTTCGGTATATATTTCCCATTCATATCTCACCCCAACTACGTCGACTCAAATATTCCTCGTGAAAAATCGCCCGTTCGTTATAGAACGATAGAACGTCTCTCGCCCGAAAATTAATACGCCGTTATTGAAGGTCGAGAATTCGTGGCCGATGATAAATTCCGACGTTTCCTCGGAGGAGAAGGCGAGATTAAACCGTAGTCACCGTGGAAAAAGATGGTTCGGGGTGGGAATTTGAAGGGGTGTACACGTAGACGAGGAGTTTTGTTGAGTATAAAATCAATCGTGCTCTGCTAATTATCGCGCGACGATTCGCCCGCCTCGCGGACCCTCTCCATTATCAGAGCGTCGGAAAAGCGATTATTGGAGATTGTGGAAGGGGACGAGTGCGTTCCGGCGTGATTAACCGCGGCAGGCAACCCTGTTTCGAGGATTTTTTAAGTTATCGCTGGTGAACTGAGTGTAAGAGAGGTGGAAGGCTCTTTGAAGTGAAACTTCGTCGTTCTCAAGTTCCTTTTGGCGTTCTTTCGCGATTTTTCTGCAGAGGACAGATTTTCTTGGACCTCGTGTAATTTGAAATTGCACGATTAAGAATCTGGATGTATACAGGGTGATTCTAGAGTCACATGCGTAACAGACGCCGCTTGGGTTGTTAGGCCGTACCGACGAGCCGAACAATAACATCGCTATTTTCAATAGACAGCACCTTCTAAAAAGCGAGGTCTTAGCCGGCATGGGTAAATTACTTTACTACACCAAAAATTCGACGACCCTCACACCTGGACACCACATGCCCTAAGCAATGAAACAGACCTTCGACATCACCAATTTTCAGACAAGCAATATAACAAATGTAAGAACAAATTCCCCACTTTCACACCACCACCAGACACCACCCAAACACACCGAAAAAACCAATCACCACACACTTCCACCACCTACGACAGTTTTCACACCACAAGACACCACCCAAACACACCGAAAAAACCAATCACCACACACTTCCACCACGTACGACAGTTTTCACACCACACACGTAGTTTATAAAATAGCGAACACCATACGACACGACACACAATTTTCCGATCAGTAAGCTTAGGCATTTCGTGCTCTGTTCACGTTCATTCACAAATATATAGTTTTAACAGGAAACTGTTGTGCGTTAATAGTCTATCTTCCCGAGTCCCCTATCCCGAGTAGATTCCTTAAATGGTCTGACTCAAAAAAAGGGACAATTATCGGTTTCGCAACAAACATATGGCGATTCGTAACACTAGAAATAGGGCCAAGTCAGAGGAAAACTAGAAATGCAGAAAAATTTGCATTGTTTACTAAGCTCTAACATCGTATGACGTGATTTCTTTTGCAAGTGCATAGGTTCACTTGCAAAGTGCAATTGCATTGATTTTTAAAGGGAATTACACTTTTTCTTTTTTACGTAAATCGGCACTTTGGGACATTTTGCTTGCAGAAGTGTGCATTAGGGTGCGATATTAGAACAATCAATACTTCGTGAAATATTTCAAATTTTTGATAAGATGTAGTACTATCGAACACTTTGTGTTTACATTTGAAATCCCTCACAAAATATTGATTTCTCAAACGTCAATTTTCATACCTAGAATATCCCGAAAAATCGATCTAAAAAGGGAAATATGCGATTCCATTAAAAACTGTGTTTCAAATTTATTAAACCTTGCAAAATTTTCATCTATCGATACTCATACTCGAAATGTTGTACGATTCTGCTTTGCATTCTGGACTTCGGCCCCGAATTTTTGAACTACAATGTGGGAGAAAATACATATATTTAAATATTTCGACGTAAAAATAATTGCTAAAACTAAATGCGACCAAAGAAATCTTACCTTTTTTTGGTACCGAATACAAAGTTGTGGTTTGTTTGTTCAATAGCTCAAACGGTTCCCGTGTTACAGTTAAACAAAGCGAATATACACCTATAATGTCGCGCTTGGTGACAGTATTTCTTCGCAATTTTCACGTATCGTACAGGTATGATAATCGTACTCTAAATGGAGAACGATTATGCAATGCATTCTGGACGTAGCGTCGCACGTTTACATTTGAAATCCCTCACAAAATATTGATTTCTCAAACGTGAATTTTCATACCTAGAATATCCCGAAAAATCGATCTAAAAAGAGAAATATGCGATTCCATTAAAAACTGTGTTTCAAATTTATTAAACCTTGCAAAATTTTCATCTACGTTCTTTCTAACTTCCCTCGAAACAGAGCTTAGTATCATTCTGTACATCCCAGTAAACTCTACTGAAATTGCAGCCTTCCAAACAGTTCTCTAACAAAGACAAGGTCTCTAATACACGTCGGACAATCCATTCGCTGGTGTTTCACCGATCGCTGTTATTCAAATACGTTTCTATTCACCGACACACAACGAAGCACGGTTGATTTACTCGTTCGCATTGAACAATCATAACGCCGATTAGCAGCGATAAATCGCAACATTTACCAAGCACTCTTTTTGCCGCCAAATCGTTTTCGTTTCACGCGTGCAAACGATCCCGAGTATAATACGAATTCAATCTCGACGAGCGCTTTTTTCCCCCCGTAGAGCCGCGTGTGCGCCTCCTATACACCTATACGTATTCACGGGAAAAGCCTGAAAATGCGAAACACAAATTCCACGGGACGAGAGAGAGAGAGAAAACAGCGGAGCGTTGGTTCTCGCTGACGCTACAATTCATCCTCCCCCGTGATCAAAATAAATTTCCCCGACACATTCGGCGTTTACTGGGCCATCAAGCAACGCGTGTAGACGCGTTCTACGATGGAACGAGACGAAAGTCGAATTTTCGTCCTATTCCAACGCTTTTCCACCCCCTTTTCTCTCCCGTTCGCGTTCGGTTATCTCGTTGGCCGGTTCCGAACGAAACAGGGTGAGAAACGATTGCGTTCTATGGTGATTTAAAAGGGTCTCGAGCCCCCGCTTCGTTTTACAGACTTTGCTCGCGCGATAAACGCTGCTGGCCTTGTAAATCAGCGTCCGCTTTTGCATTAGAGCAGAGAGAATCGACTTCTCCGCGGCGATTTCTCACGGTTTTTGTCCGACGGAAAAATCGAACTCTCCCCGGTAAGGAAGAAGCTGATTTTCCATGCAGAGAACCGGCCAGTGAGAGTTCGACGATTATTATGCGCGTGTGTTGCCCTATCGCGAACAACGAAATATTGCGGTGTAGAGAAACTGTCTGACGATAGAGAGACACGAATAGAATCATTGTTTTTTCATGTAGTTTTTCTTCTGTGAAATCGATCATGTGCACAGACAACTTGGAACGTTTGTAACATTCTAAAGGAAATAATTTCTTTTTTTTTTATTCTGATGTAGAGTGTTCCGTTGGAAAATTGGAAAATTCTGGAGAATTTGTATTAACCCTTTGTACTTCAAGCATTTTTTGATAAGATTAGATAGGAATTTCAGTTTACTTTTGCAGTGAAACTTTTGAAAATATAAAGATTTTAATATTTAAGTTGCATTATTTTAGTAATATTAAAAAACTTGAATTTTACATTTCTGAGTTCTCCAGAGTGATTAAGCATGTCTCTATATCAGCGCCTTTGGAGTGCAAAGGGTTAATAGTAAAGTCAAATAAGGTTTAACTGGCCAAAATCGTGCGACACGTATTGACCTAACTCCCCGATTCTTTGCTATACTTTACGATTTTTCATAAAATGAAATGACTTCGTGTGGCACATCGTTGAATTCGTCTCAACAAACGCTATCATGGTACGAATAAAAAAATTCAGGGTTCCATTTAAAAGAATTAACTTGACTTTCGTGTCTACGCTACTACACTTAGACCGCTACTGATTTAGACCGCCTAATGTTCCCCTTTTGCAAGAACACTTTTTTATAACTTCAGTCCCTTGTTTCCCATTAAACGGATCACCCGGTATATTATATCTATAACTGGCTCTATTGACCCAACCAGAAAGTTCGATGCATGTGAAAATCGTGCGCGTGTGGATAACTTTCGATGGTGTTTCCGCTACCTCGAGGGAAGCAAATGAAAAAATTTCTGACACTTCTATATTTTCTGTAATTTCTCTGAAGTTCGTATTAATCTATTCTCTGCTCTAGAATAACTGCGATACAAGATCTCAGAAAAGAACAAAGAAAGATAACCAATCATTGCACCTGTTAATTAATCAAACCTAATCGAGATAATCATTTAAACTCTTCGCCGATCTGCAACGCGATATATCAGGTCATCCTAGAATTTCCTATCGAATTTCATAATTTAGATCAATATTTCCAACAGACCTTTAAACGTAATAAAACGAAACGTAAGCCTTTTTTCGTAAGGCCATTTTGTCGTCGCTATAGAACTTCCTTGGATTTTCATTAATACATTTTGCGCTTTCGACGCGAACCTACGAGATGACCTAATACAACTGCAACTTGTAATAACTCCTACTTCCGACACATCACTTC
This sequence comes from Habropoda laboriosa, assembly GCF_001263275.1. NCBI lineage: Eukaryota > Metazoa > Arthropoda > Insecta > Hymenoptera > Apidae > Habropoda > Habropoda laboriosa. The sequence continues at coordinate 548,852 of NW_017100220.1, forward strand.
CCTGGAACTACTCGTTTCACACGTGAAATCTCAACGAAAAGAGGAACATCCTGGCCCTGTTATTCGCTTCTCTGCAAACAACGCGCCGCGGACAACAAAAATCCCGAGTCGCGTAAATATCTCGTCGCCGCGGCGATAATGCGGGCCTTTTGTCGCTGGCGCGTTAATTAAAAAGTTCAGGCCTGAAACTCGCCGTGTTTCTCCTTCCCAACTCCGCCCCGTGTACGTTTGTTGAAACTGAACAAAGAACAACAAACGGTCTCGCAGCCCCGCAAGAAAACAGACAAACGATGCCATCGCCGTGGCACTCGACGACGAAAAGCACGAAGCTTTTCGCGTTAATTCGACCTCGAGCCGGCCGTTTGTTAATTCAGGAAACGTTTCACGCCCGGCTATTCTTCACGGCACCGCGCGATACGTCTTGTTCTCTCCGAGACGTCGAAGTTCGCGGAAGCGCGAACGATCGCTTTTCGCGCGTCGCCGACCGATCCATCAACTTCACCGATCCGCCCCGGAGCCGAACAGCTAACGCTGGCCAAGAATAACGCGTGAAAACGGACCGGCTATTGTTCCGTCCAAGCTTCGATTCCGAGCGCGTACCGGCTTTTTGCAGAGGCGAATCGGTGCCGTTTCCCGATCGATCTGCGAAAGAATTCTTTGGCGCCCGTGGTACCGCGGGAACGTGAAAGGATTGTGCAACAACGGCGACACTTGGTGCAGGGAAATATCTTTCCAAGTTATTCGTATTGGAAATTGGTGATTGAAATAATGTTCTCTTTGTAACTGCTGATATTCAATTTATTCTACTCTTCGTTCAAAATAAGAATAACCTCGTTTTGCGCATGGGACGCGCCTAAGGCAGGGATAGAACGTCCAAACCCCCACTTAACCGCCTACGTTTCTCTCCGTCTTACCCTCTGCTACGCTCTCTGTCTATGCGCAGAACGGACGAAAATCGGTCCGAGTGCGAGGTTATTCTTATTTCGAACGAACAGTACGACTCAGAAGAAACGTCTTTACCGTTTGAAATGCTCCATCGAACTGTCTCTGGACACCAAAAAGGAGAAAGCTGGGGTCCACTTATAGACACATCTGGTGGAAGTCCTAGTGTCTTTGTCTAAAAGAACGCCCGGACATTTTTGTCCTCGCTCGATTATTTCTACAGGGTGTTCTTAGAAGTAATCCAACGATTCGCAGGTATTTCGATTGTTTTGCGCAGGCACTGGTAACAGCATGAGTTAAGTGCATATCTGGTGATTCGGTGTTTGGTAAAAGGACGATTGAAAAGGTTTTTGTATCGATACATTACCGATCGAAGGAATTGTAGATGGGTGAATGTCTATGATTGCTGGAAAGGTTTCTGAAAAATTGCGGAAGAATTCTATGTTAATTCGTTGTATCTGGAAATGTCACGGAACAGAATTTTCTTGAATGAGAATGAAGGAGCATTCATCGTGAATGATAGGATAGGAAATGATAGGTCTATTCAATCGGTTGGCAGTATGGTGTGAGGATAATTGAATGGTTACCACAGTGTTTCAAACGCCAAACGGTAAATTTTCAGAAAAAGCGGAGAAATTATACAAATGAAATACAAAATTGAGCATTTTTTGCATTAATTGGTTAGGTTGTCCTTCAGCAGGTTCGAGCTTTTTATTGTTAGAACGAATTCCGGCGAAATGAAATGTTTATTACGCGTGATGCAACGGAAATGACTGGATCGCCTTGGATGGTTACGAATTATTTTGAAAATCTCGGAGAAATAAACGCGCGAGTCAAGGATGAGAATTTTGTTGGTGATAAACGAGCGGATCTATTCCAAGTGAAAGAACGCGGTTCTAATTGTCCGGATTATGTAACGGTTGGAAAAGATTGATTTTACGGTTGATTCGGAGGAAACAGCACCGGGGATCGTTATTCGTCAAGGATGGTTATTAAGTTAGCGGTGAAAGCAACGACATTTAGCAACGGTGTTTCTTTTTTAGCAGGTGTTATTCGTGATCTCCGTTTGACATATCGTTTTCCTCCGGTTTGCTTCCTCGCGATCAAAGGTTGCAATTCTTAAATATTGCCCGCGGCTGCTCCTGACCTTTCCTCGAGGCTGGCATTTCCCGATGCTGTGCAGATTTACCGATTTAATTTAGCCGCTTTAGTTACGGTTTAATAGCTGGAAAACGTCTCTCCCTCTCGTTTCCCCCCTTTTTGTCGTCGATGTTTCCTTCACGGACACTTCAACATTTTTCAAGAGATCGATGCAAGAGCCTGAAACAACATTTCGCGTAAAAATAGACGATCTTGTTTGCGCGTTGTCTTCTCATCGATCTCCTCGGCAGCCGAAAATCTCTATCGAGGCTGCTCAAACATTGTCAAACAATCGTCACAGTTCGAAACAAAGTGATATCGAAATTATCGTCTCGTTGCCATTCTCACATTTCTTTTTTCTTTTTTTTTTACGAGTTTGTTTTCGTTTTTTATCTGCGAGGATGTCGCAGTCTCGAACAAAGGCGAGCTAAATGACTGTCCTCCTATTGTCATTTTTGCAATTGTTAAAAATCGACGAGGTTTTTTTTTTTTTATTTGCCAGAGAAGCAATTAAAAACTAATTCAATCGTACAAAGGGGAAACGGTGTCAAAGGTTCCCGTGTTTTGTGCAGGCGTGTTTAAACACGCGTTGCATTAGGATCAGCACGTTCGTGACGCAAGCGAGGTTTATTGATTCGCAGAATCCAATATAACGAAGCCAACCGCGGGACGGAGGGAGGAGTATGAGCCGTGGTTTTATAGGCCGCCTCGTATTGTTGGCAAAAATCGTCTGAGCTCGCTTTTAACGATCGATTTCGAGTGTCCCCGTGATTCGTGATTTTCCACGGATTTCGCCGACCCGTTTTCACCGCGAGACGCCAGAACGGTATGAAATATTCACCCGTGAGAGAACGGGACGTAATGACCCTTTTGTTGCTTTTATGTAATCGATTATGAAACGAAGTGATATCGCCTCTTAACGCGTAAACTAACAACTCGATGTGTCGCGGCATTGTCGTCGGTATTATTGCCTGTAAACTGCCAAAGTGTGCAGACGCGAGTTATATACGTTTTCGTGTAATCCCCCCCTGTCTGATCAGTGACGGTAGTTTTCTACTTGGAAACTCGAGAATAGTTCATCCTCGGTGGAATAAGTCGCGTTAGAGGCGAACAGCAAGTTGAATTTATCGGCTGGCAGCACTGTTTTCTATCGATCTTGCTATCTATAGTCCTCTTGGCAAGCATGGGTTGCACTGTTATTTAAAAAACTGTCTCACAATTCTATTTCTCGTGTGATACTATCCTCGATAATAAAAACTCGAGTACACTTTGCGCGATAAAACTTTTTATTATCATAAAAATACTAGCAACAGGGAACGAATGTTTTGCAAATAAATTGAGACAGAGAAGGGAATCGGAGAAAACAGAATCACAATTGTTGCACCGTTCTCATAGATATTTCCACAAATACCTTAAATCAAACTCGAACACGTTACAAGTTCCATAAAAATTTTTATTATCATGCAGATACTAATAAACTAAGCTGCCACGAACGGGAAAATACAGAATTACAATTTTCACTATTCCCACGAGACATCTTCACGAATATTAACCTACTTTCAGTCGAACCCAAACACGTTGCTCCACAAATTCCATAAAATGTCTATTACCGTGCGAATACTAATAAACTGAATTAATACAAACAGAGGAACCTTATTCACCATTCCCGTAGAAATCTTGCAGACATTAATCAACATTCTGAGTCCGAAATTCCCCATCAAAGATCCCTCCGGACGATCAGACGGGTACAGAAAAACAAGTCTCGAACCTTTCTTGAAATTTCCATCTTGAACGACGCCGCGCCTCTTCTCGAACCGCGGCGACAAGGGCAAAAGTTAGGGGTAGGTACGCAGGTAATTATTTCGAGCGCGTTTTACAACGGCGATAGAGGAACGAGGCTTTGGGATGCGTCAGTGTTTGCCGTAATAAATTTCCATGCGACGTTATTGCTTGTTCCAAGCTCGTTACCGAGTGTAACAGCTTTTATTTCACCTTGGCTCCCGGGCTCGTGAGAAGAGGGGTTGCATTTTTCGAGGGTGCCGCGATGAAGAGGTGATGGTGTACGGGGCGGGAGGGAGGGAGAGGAGGGGCCAGGGTCTCGTTAAGGGCTCTCGAGGAAAATGACAGGGTTGTCAAACGAATCTCGAGCTGGCCTGTAGTCAGGGCGTAATTTTAACCCTCAGCCGCGTATGTCGGTACCGGCCGTGTGTTTGCTTTGGCAATTTCACCTTGTTTTATCGTCGTTGCTCGCGCGATCGAAATTACGAGACTTTGCGACGTTTCGTGCGAACGGTGGTTCGTAAACACACACACACACACACACACACGTAGGCATGTACAAGTTTGTGAAACATTTTCTGTAAGGTTACGTGACGAGCGTCTTTATTTTCGCTTTCATGCCGCACGGAACGCTCTCGAGAACGACGATATTGGTAAACACGCAGTCTGATTAAGTTTATAGACGCTCATTTGCCAGTCTAGTTACGTTTCGAATGGGAACGTTTATGGAGATTGATCGGTATATACGAAGAATACGGTTTTCTGGGTCAGCTAAAGTTTGATCTTGTGTGTATGAGAGAGATATGGGTGATTATGTTGACGGTAGATTCTTGTGAAAGGTTTTATTCAGTGGTAATTGTGTATTAAATATCTGTTGCTGATACTGAAGGTTTCGAGAGTTGAAATGTTGAGTATTTAATTATGCGGAGTGTAATATTAGAGGCTGGACTAGGGAACTACAGACGTCTGTCTTTTTACGACGGTACAGTCTTTATAGGCGTGTAGTCCGCCAGACTGCTTGACAATTTGATCTATTAAATTGCTCTTTTATGAAAATCTAATGCAAATGGGGAGTTAAGGAAATTTTCGACATGTACAGTTTTAGCAAAAATGATACTTATTAATTAAAGAATGATTCACTGGATTCAATATATTTGGACAATTGCGAAAAGGGATTATTTATTTAGAAAAACAAGTATGCATTCTTAGGTACGAGCAAATCCTCGAAAATGTTTTCTATTTCAGCTTCGTTGCTAAACTTTTTCCCAACTAAAAAGTGGTCAATCTGCCGTTTATCTAACGATGAAACAGTTAAATTGAATTAATTTTCGGTTAATTTCAAACTTCACATTGGTGCACACTATCTGGTGGCACGTTTAATAAAATTCTGAAAATCTTCCATTTCAGTATTTTAACATATTAAAATTCGAATATGTTATATTAAGGTTTTTTACAACATTTCATGCAAACAGCGTTAATTAAAGATAATTGAAATGACAACGAAATAAAAATTCATACTTTTCTCTGAAAAACTGGTGATTTATATAGTTTGAAGGGTTAATTTGTCGAAAGAAAAATCCTCTCTCCAATATTCGTGTCAAGAATAACAGTTTCATCTTCCGAATATCCGTAAGGCCAACGTTGACAGACGCACAGTGCAAACGCGAACGAGACACGGCGCGGCGCCATCGAACCGCAACGTAGTTTATTCGGTGTCACGTAAAAGTAAAAGTGGAAGGAGAATTCTGCTCTAGGTTTTATACGTTTATCGTGGAATGTTAGCGGAGCGGCGAGCGTCGAGTGACCTACTAGCCCGTTTTCCATGCGATTTACACGACCCTCCAAGTTCAAAGTGGTTGAAGCAAGTCGTGCATAAGCATTATCGGCTATAGCCAGCCAGGTGCTTCGCGTCGAGTTTAAAACGAAGCCTTTCGCTGCTCTGACGGCCTCGTCACGGGCTCACGACGACTTATAAAGAAGATCGTTAAAAAAGTTTCAATAATTACAGACTATGCGAATCTACTATGGTTTTCGTTGCCGCCACTTTCGTAGCTGTTCACGGTTCGTTTAGGAATTCGTGTTGGAACTGTCTTGGCTAATCGGACCGTTCTTTCGAAAAGAACTGTCCGGATGCAATTTTCAATCTTTTTCGAACACAAAAACATTTATACAGTGGTCTGATCCCAAAGTGTTCGTTTTAAGATTATGGTTAACGAACCTATTGCCGTTTCGAAATTTCTATTTTGTCAGAATTGTCTTGGCTAATCGATCAATTCTTTGAAGAAGAAAACTATCGAGACATATTTTCAGTCTTTTTTTGGAATAGAAGCATTTATGCAACGTGGATGAAATGAGATTATCGGCGCAATAATGGCCTAATCCCAAAGAGTTCGTTTTCAGATTATGGCTAGTGAAATTATTGACGTTTTGAAATATTTTTCCGAGTTTCTATTTTTATGAAATTTATATGAAATGTGAATTCACCAAAAATTGTGGATTAGCACACTGTTGCTCTGATAGCTTCAAATAACGCTTCAAAGTGATAGGGATAGTTATTATTGTGCTGCAATTCCAGTTTTGGAAAAGTGTTTTGACAGATCGCCAATATTCTAGCCACAGTTTCGTCAGCGTGCTCTCAAATTTCTGATAACTGAAACTCATATATCAGCAGCTTGAACTATTATCTCGATCTATTTGATCGACGTCCATTTCAAAATATTCACTCAAGAACCGTCCAATATTTCTCTTTTAAAGAACCTCGCAATAGCTGTGTTTTAAAATCAGTGCAGATTGCCTATTTTCAATTCATTTTCATCTGTAAGACTAATTTTTCTCGTCTGATGAGAATTCGGTACTTCGAAGCTGCACGAAATTCTTCTTCTTCAATTCAATTTTTTATTTCTCTTTTAAAGAACCTCGCAATAACTGTATTTTAAAATCCGTGAAAATTACCTAGTTTCAATTCGAGAAGCTTTGAAATTCATTTTCATCTATAAGACTAATTTTTCTCGTCTGAGTAGAATTCGGTACTTCGAAACTGCACGAAATTCTTCTTCAATTCAAACTTTAATTTCTCTTTTAAAGAACCTCGCAATAATTGTATTTTAAAATCTGTGAATATTGCCTAGTTTCAATTCGAGAAGCTTTGAAATTCATTTTCATCTATAAGACTCATTTTTCTCGTCAGAGTAGAATTCGGTACTTCGAAGCTGCACGAAATTCTTCTTCTTCAATTCAATTTTTTATTTCTCTTTTAAAGAACCTCGCAATAACTGTCTTTTAAAATCTCGTAAAAACTGCGTCAGTACTATCGAAATACTAAAACCTGTCTCCCTACAGCAACATTTATCGCGACTTCAAATTCAAGTACCTAAAAGATTAATCGACACTGGCTCAATTCTTATCGCTCATACCTTTTTAATCACTACACACGTCACGATCGTAATTCGTCTGCTCGATGGGCGTCATTCCCGCCGCAAATCTAACGTAGCAGAAGCGAGTTACGGTCGACGACGAGATTAAAAGTGGTTGTAAAAAGCGCGCGCGCGGATATTAGCGCGATACATTATCGGCGGTTCTGAGGAAACGCGGTGAATTGCGTCGCGTTGATAAATTTATTGATGGAATTTCGTGGTTTTTCGTTATCGTCCCGATGCTACGTAATCCCGCGTGCGTCTGATTCGCTCTCAGATAAGAGGAGGCGAACGTTAACGACGCAAAACTTGGTGCATCCGCGTGGTCTGTTGTCCTCGCGACGCTTCATACTCGACTCGATGAAAAGAACGGGCGTCGTAAAGGAATCATAATGATACGCGAAGAATGTGCACGGATTACGACGGTTGTTATGCGTGCGACGTATCTTAGAATGCGTTTTACAGCGGAAACTCGGTGATTTCTTCCTGCCTTTAGTACGTTGAAATTTCATGAAAATGGGAGCTTCTCCAATTTGTCTCACGTTAATAGAAATTTTCGTCACTTTGGACGTCTGTGAAATTTTTCTTTCGCGAGAATTCAAGTTTGTTTCCTTTCAATTTTGGTCGATATCGGTGAAAATCATTCTCAATTCGAGAAGCTTCGAAATTTCATATTCTCGTTCATATCGGTAACAATTTTTCTCGTCTGAGGAGAACTTTGATACTTCGAAACTGCATGAAATTTGATCTGTATCGATGAAATTTCTCTTTTGTAAAAATTCAAATTTGTCTGCCTTCAATTTCAGTCGATATCAGTGCAAATCATTCTCAATTCGAGAAGCTTTGAAATTTTACATCGAAACTCGTTTTCGTTCAATTTTCATCTTTATCAGCGATACTTTTTCTCGTCTCAGATACTCTTCTAGAATTTTGCTGCTTTGAAATTTGATCCATATCAGTGGGAACTTTTCTCGTTTCCAGAAAATTTTCGATCGTATCTGAGAATTCTCGTTCGGTTACTCGCTGGAAAATTCAGAATGCAACCAGAGTTGAGATTTTGTCAGCAGCTGTTCGTAGCTGTTATCACGATGGTCGCTTATGTCGGATTAATCGCGCGAAATTATCGAGAAGATTACGACGATCTCACGTGAAGATAATTAACCGCTTGCTGATAAACTCGAGCTTTCGAAAGCGATTGAGAAAGGTGAAAAATACGAACGTGATGAAACGCAGCATCATATCGTTCGATACTTGTCCTGCCGGTGTGTATACCTTCGGATCGTGTAAAATTAGAGTTCTATTTTCGCTACGTTACTTATCTAAGCGATGTATAACAATATTCCACGGATTCGTTCTGATGCAATCAGTCGATCGTCGAGATTTCGTGTGTGTTACCTTCGTTTTTTTTCCCGAACATCGAGAATATAAGTATACTCTCCATTTTGTCCGCCTCGTGTTTGCAGATAATCGAGAAAACGATACAGTTACATCGGTTATTAACATAGACAACGTTTGCAACATTTTTACTTTTCTTCTTTGTCCGTGTTCGCATCATAATTGACGTATTGATTTTCTTGTTACATTTACTCGAATCGATAACAAATTAACGGCAACGCGACGTTTATTACATAATTGATGCTTTTGTTACTATCGCCGTTAATAAAATTAACGTCCACTTCGACGAATCGCATTGTCTGATCGTGTATGCGCGATGTTCAACGAAATTTCGAATAAATCACATTATCAGCGTTGAATAAATCATTCAGACGTTCGATCGACTGTAATTGTGAATGTTACATGTAATGTAGTATATTTTTCGGTCATTTAAGGGACAAATCACTGCCAATTTTGCGCTTTTTAGACATGCTTATTGTTAGCGGTGACAAAATTCTTTAGAGTCTTTTCAAAATTGGGAAATACTCGGAGATTTTATCGATAGTTTTCTTAAAATTCAAATATGCTTTAAATTTGATCATTTTTCCTGAGTCTTTTCAAGGTTTACAAGTATTTAAGAGTAGAATGTTCATAATTACTTAATCTCGGAGTTTGATACTGAGTTTGTGGAGAAGTTACTCAAAATCCAGAGATTAATTGATATCTTTACTCATAATTCAGAATCACTCAATGTCTACAATGACTCAAAGTGCAAAACCACTCAAAATCTAAAACAACTGAAAATTCAGAAGTGACTAAAACTCCAAAATCTAAAATGGCTCAAAATTTCAAATCGCTCAAAATATGAAACGACTCAAAGCTCAAAATTACTTCAAATCCGAAACCACAGAAAATTTGGAATGACTGAGATTATTCTAAGATTATTCGTAGCCTCAAATTTCTCAAAATATAAAACGGCTCAAAATTTAGAATCACTCAAATTCCAAAATCTAAAATCGCACAAAATCCCAAATCTCTTAAAGCCTGAAGTGGCTCAAAATTTAAAACGACTCAAAGACCAAAATCGCTCAAAATATGAAACGACTCAAAGTTCAAAATCGCTCAAAATCCAACGCCACCGAAAGTTGGGAACAACTCAAAATCCCCCATCGTTCGAAATCTAAAACGACTCAAAATCCAAAATCGCTCAAAATTCAGAAGTCAAAACGTGATTCGCGTTTCTACACGAGAGATGTCGCCGAAAATCACGCTTCTCTGTGAAAACGATCTGCTTATCAAGGAGAGGGGCATTTTGCGCGCGTGCACGCATATTCGCGCGGTTATCGTGATGTGACGGCTCCATCGCGATGAACGTGGCGCGCGATATTACGCAGCCACGATCCGGCCAGCGGAGAAGGACAACCGGATACCGATATCGCTGGGAGGAAGAGGGGCGGCGAAACGTTATCGCGGAGACAGTATCGCACGCTCACGATCCCAATTTCATGATAGCATCGATCGTGAACCGCAACCCTTAACCCGCGGGGGTTATCTCGCGTGGCCGAGTACTCCGTGTTCCTCCTCCTGTGATTTCGTTGAAAGTTCACGTATGTACATACATACTGCGATCGAACGACCGCGTATTTTTCTCGAACGCCTCTTGCCCCCCTTTTTAAAAACGCCCGCTTCGAGGTCGTTGTTACGCTGGTATGTCGTCTGGGGTGAACAGTCGCTCGCTCGGTTTATCGAATTTTTTTTCTAACAAGTATTGAGGAATCTTTGTGTACGTGTATGTATAGGAATTCTGTGGAAATTTCTTTAAAGTTTCGTTTACTGTTTTCCTACTTTTTTTTTTTTTTTGTGGTCACAGTATCAAATCTGTCCTCGATTTTTCTGTGTATTTGTTGTGTATAGGAATTTTACTGTGAAAATCCTATTTCACAACGACGATAATATCAAACTTATTGAAATAATGTATGTTTTGTAATTGTATAATTGACAGTAGTAAGCAATTTTTGTAATTTAAAAGAGTATATTTTTTCTCATATTGAGCCTCGAAGGTTTAATTTCTTGCGAACATTGAAAGTTTCGTTTACACTCATTGTCAAGTAGGTTTACGAGTGAACTTTCATTACTTAATTTATTGCATTTAGTCTCTCTACGCTGGAAGATGAAGCTACGTGATAATTAACTTTTGGTGTACCTATCTATTTTTTTCAGCCACCTTGTGTCTTCTTTTACGACGTCGCGACACATTTACCGTCACGGAGACGGATTAAAACTTGAAAAGCAATCGTGAATTACTCTGAAAATGTTTACACCGTGCTGCAGAGTATCACGTTTTCTATACCATAAATTTCCAAGTCGTAAAATCGCCCGCTAGACGTGCAACATTAAGTTTCCATGTTACGTGCAGTTTACTGCAAATAGTTTTCGTTTATCGTTAATCTAGCTTGGAAATTTTGCTGGTTCCTAGCTACAATTTATTATTCGATGATTTACGATGCATCGCGAAATACTGTTGCAGCAATATTTATGAACAAATTGAACAAGTTGCATAAAGGCAGTTATTCAGTATTGATTTGTCCGTAAATATTGAATAACCGTCTTTATACAATCTGTTCAACGAATTACTAAAACAATTTAATAGAAGTTCGATAGATTTCTATAAAAAAAAAAAAGAAAGACGCGCTAATACTTCGTTAGTCAGAATTACGTTCGTCAGATGTTGGGTTTTAATTGATATGCGTCTACGAATTAATTGGAACGAGGGAACAGAAAAATGTGGAACGGAGGGATGGAATAATTGTTGTTCCTGTTAGCGTCGTTATCGACAGAACTCACGCCATCGTGGAAATTGACATCTGTCGCAACTTGTCTCCTTTCCCTTCGTTACGCGTTATCACGCGGTGCGGCTGTAATATTTAAAAGAACGCCGAATTTTTGCCGTGTTTCATGAAATTTCTCGGAATCACTTCGAGCCCACTTATCAATTCGTATGAATTCTTTCTTATCCCTTGATATCCCTTGGCTTTAGTTGTTCTATGCATTACAGTACAAAGATTTCTATCAGATTTCTCCTTCTGTTCATTGAGAATATGGAATTGAAACTAATTTATTGAGAATATCAGTAACGGAGGATTAGCCTGGAAAATTGTCGGGAATTGGAAAAGAAAATTTTCTGTTTCCGGTGTTCCCTGAATTTTGAAATTTCGGTATCAGGAAATTGGAGAGAAAAAGAATTTTCAGAAGAGAGACAAATTTCAGAAAATTATTTCACACAATTCTTTTTCTGTCAAATTTTCTGATATCGCAAATTAAAAAGTTTAGAAGACAGCTTGGAAAATTGCCGAGGGCCACGAAGCAGTAAGAAAATTTTAAGCTTCGCATGTTCTGCAAATCTTTCTATTTTCTGAATTTTTAAATTGAGATATCAGAAAATTGGATGAAAAAAAATAATTTCCAGAAGAGAAAAATTTCAGAATATTTTGCATCATTTTCTCTTCTCTCCAATTTTCTGATATCGCGATCAAAAAATTCAGAAAACAGATAGATTTGGAGAACTGTTTCTTCGCAACTTCTTAATTTTCCAGGCTAATCCTCCATCGCTCTTTCGTTTCTACACTAAGTTCTTATTCACGCCCTTATCTTCTCGAAGATTCACGAAATACCTGTGCAAACGTTTCCTCGTTGATATCTATCTAGCGCGAAACTATTCAACCGTTTGTCATTGCCGATTGTTCCACTCCAAACACTTTTGGACCCTGACACGATTCACGGGACAACTTGTTGTCTATGACGTTTTCCACGTTGTTTATTCGGGAACATCTAAGTACGACAATTTCGCGCAAACACCAAAGTACAAAAGCGCGTGCCAAATTGTTTCCCACAGACGGTAGTTGCGCAATTGATAATTTATTGCGAATAATTGCGCGTGTACAATGTGGTCGTTGCGTCACTACATTTGCATACGAAAAGCGGCGTGTACTGCGTCAACTGCCTCGAAAACATCGCTTCAGTAACAAATACAATTCATTTGTTCGAAAGGAAACGGTGTTTTTACTGTGTAATTAGGAAAAAAAAAACAACATCTTAATGAGTAGCTTTCCAGAAATGATGTCTCATCGATATATCGGTGGGTTTTACGTAGCGTCTCTAGATATTATCATTCTTGCTCTTTAACTGTATAGATGTATCTCAAGTGCTCGATAATTTGCGTGACACATTAAAAAAATATATCTCATCTTTTGATTTGGAAAGTATCAGTTGACCAAACAAGTTTCTGTGACTTAATTTTAATCCTTTATTTAATCTTTTCCCTACGAAGGGAAGTATACGCCCATTATCTGTCTTACAAGCTTCGATTTAATTTCGAAGGCCAATTAAATTGAGAATCCAATAATTGCAATATTCAAGTACCTCTGCTTCTTTCTTCTTCCAAACTCTGTGTTTACCCGTTTGTGATCAACTATACAATTTATTAATGTATTTTCATACTTCACGAATAAAATATCGCTGTCGACTGAAAGTCAGGCAACACCAGAATTTGACTACTATCTTTTTTATGCAAGCCCTGAATAATAACTGTTTCGTCTGGGACTCAGCATTAATAAGGGAAAAATTTATTATTTGTGAAACAATACTAAAAAGAACAAAAGCGTCCAAGTCAAACTCCATTGTAAAGTCTACTCCCTGGATGCCCCAAATGCAGCATTTTTTATCTCAAGCGTGCCATAGCAAAAGCGTTAATAAGAAAAAAACTTGCTATTAATAATAACAAAATAATACTGGAAAAACTAAGCGTTCAAGTCAAACACCACTGCAAAGGGTTAGAAAAAGCATCGTACACATTGTCCACTCCCTAAAACTCCAAATGGAGCATTTTTTATCTCAAGCGTGTCGCAGCGAAAGGGTTAATAAGAGAAAAATTTGTAACTTTTATTTGTCTGATAGTAAGAAAATAGTACTGAAGAAAAGAATCGTCCAAGTCCAAATACCACTGTAAAGGGTTGAAGAAAGCGTCGTACACATTGTCTACTCCCTCGAGCCCCAAATCAGGTCTCCGTCCGACTCCAGTTCCTCCTATCGATTGCCGACCCGGTGACCCAGTTCACCGAGCTTCAACATCAACGTGTCAGACGCATAAAACGGCAGCTTCGCTGAACTCTATCGAACTCAGCCAGGTCGAACTGTCGTCGACGGGCTAACAGGGAGAACTCTCTGCTCCGCCAGAGGCTACTCCCTCTATTCAAACAAAGCAGAACAAACAGCGAAGACAAGGATCCACGATCGATAGAGTAGATCGTTGAACTATCACAGAGAGAGAGAGAGAGCTCTATGGTTCCACCGGTCGAAGAAGATCTGGCTGATGAAACGACCGATCCTCGTTCAGAGAGAGACCCTCTTCTCTAAAGAGAAGAACTCAAGTCTCGTGTATAACGTCGCGATAACGGATCGGATCGATCGTTCAACGTCGAACGAACGCCTAACCCTCGAATACGAAGTTCGACGTTAACTCTCGTGGTGGTGGTCGTAATTATTTTCAACGTTGGACACGCTGACATATGGCCGAGGAGTAATTTCCGTGAAGCTTTTTACGAGCGTTGCAGAGGTTGGATGACGAGCGTGCTCGAGACTCTTTTGCAACCATGGGGAGAGACACGCGACGTCTGACGATCGTTAATTAAATGGAGAAGCGATGGGTTCTCGCGCAAAAAAAAAAACGAAACACAGTGTATATACTATATATATATGTGTGTGTGTGTGTGTGCAGTGAAACGTTTCTCGTTATCGCGAGGCGCGAGATTAAAAAATTCGATGATAACACGGAAAGACGCTTTTCAGCGGGACGTTTCGCGTTACATACTTGGAAGCGTTACCCAACGTCGATAAGTCCCCGTTTTTCTCTTTTTTTCTCTCTCTTTTTCCGACGCGTTGCGCCGTTGCATCACTACGGAACGATCGTTATCTTGGCTTCTGTGCTCGACGACGTTCTGCGTTGTTTCTTCAGGCCTTTTTGGAAACACCGGGCTCCAGAGAGGTGTAATAATTACCCGCTGCTGTCGGTTGGCGAAGAATTTTGGACGAGTAGGGGATTATTGGTATACTTTGAAGTGTAGCAGATTGCAGACTATCGGTCTGACGTTTTTATTCGGGACATTCCGGGGTATGAGTCATGGATTTAATCTTGTCCTGTGAACTTTTGCTTAATAAACACGAACAATTCTTTCGATAAACTTATCTCGCTTTTGGGTAATGTAAGAAAATGATAGGCAAGTGTGATACTTTATAAGGGGTAACACGTTCTTTGGTGCTTTCTGATCAGTTTTCGCACTTTTGACTCTGCAATTAATGTGCAATCTTAATCCGTTTTAAGACACTCGATTTCATTTCGAAGACTAATTAAACGAAATTCCAAGGACTGGAAATATTCGAAATATCGAAATAC
>NW_017100220.1:563979-568736 GCF_001263275.1 Habropoda laboriosa
AGAAAGTTATACTAAAGTAAATGTATCAACGTAAAATTTCTATTTCTCCGAGTTAATTTGAAAATGGGTTTCAAAATTCTTGCAATATTATCAAAAAAAAAAAAAGTCACGGCAAATATTGTCGACGATGGAAATTCGAACGTAACGTAAAATATTCTCCATGAAACGGTGCATGCCGGAGCCGTTCAACGATACGGGAGATTACAAACAAACAACAGGAGGCGATAATCACGATTAAAATTGAATTCCCAAGATTAAAATTCAATTATTTCGACATGTCCGTCCTGTGCGACGGGGGCAGTTATCGATTTATTTTTCGCGGCCAATGTTCGGAACAGAGGAGAGCGCGCGGCGCGTTTTGTATCGCGGAGGGCGGCCGCTTAAAAGCTGAGCAGCGGCCAAGCGAATTGGCTGCCAAGTAAATCGCGCCGCAATTACGAGGGAATAAAGAATCTGAGCTTACAGAAAGTCCGGCCAAATTTCGTGCAATCGATAGCGTGGCGAACGCTTAGCTCTATATTAGGTAAACGTTCTCGAATTCTCTAAACATAGTCGGCCTCGACCGGAATAGATCCCAGTCTTACTGTCTGTTAACATTAACCTCCCGGTGCAAAGTCTTTTTCGTCGTGCACCATTACGCGTTTCGTGCTGTACACGATTATAGTACGTTCATAGTGCTCTGAACGTAATTTGATTCTCGATAGAATGGTTAGAGGAGGTCGATGAACTCTTTCAGATATTCACCTTCTTTTTCTTCTTCTGTATTATATTGTTCTGGGTTATCAGCCATAGAAAACCCATGGGCAGGTGAAAAGATGTCTAGATTCTTCGTCGATTAATCTGCTGTTGTGAATTTTTTCTTTCTCTCGTTGAAATTTGGGATTTTTGGGGTTAATAGGAGAACTATCGAAATAACAAAAATGATGGAATGATAAATTAATTGGTCGGTAGTTGTTTGGTGTCGCAAAATAATTTTCCTTTTTATTGAAATGAAATTGAACCTTCTTGAAATTTTGTAAGTAAATTTCTGAAATTCTTGTTGTTGATCACTCTGTGATGATCATGCGACAGTTGTATATCAGTCATTATTTGGTGTAGCCTTAAGACGTGAAGTCAAATTTTCTACAATTCTAGAATTTCTGTTTTTGCGTCTTTTACTATCTTCGTAAATTTTCTACGAGCTTCGACGAGTTTCTTCAGAAACGTAAACAATACAACGATCATTTACGTGTAAAATAAAATATTCTTTCATCCTAACATCTACATTTTAACTCTCTACAACGTCATATAACTTATAAATCTCATTTCATTTGCAATTATTAATTCTTGCTTCCCCCGTCAAAATGTAAAATTCCAATCAACCCTAACTGTTCTTCTCGCAAGAGAATAAAAGTCGGAAAAATTTTGATACATCTAAAATTCTTCTAGCCCTTTCAAACGTCGTTCCATCTCGAAAGAAACTTCCTCAAACATAATGGAGCCAATATGTTTGCGATATCTACTTGACGATCAGTTTGACAAGATCCGCGATCGATTGATTTAAGTACCACGCTTCCTGCAAAATATTCAAATTCTAGCTGCAATGTGTAATCCCCGGATTTTCCAATTTATCCGAGAAATGTGGGTCAGCAACGATGCCTGTCACCATGTAAGGTGCGCTTAGCAGGCGAACAGGGAAGAAGCGATTTATTGCGCCGGTTAATTGGCGTGCCAGAGAGACGCTATCGCGATTAAGATCCTGGCTGATAAATTTTACAGGGTGTCGCGTCGTGAAAATGCCTTACTACCACGGCTAATCGACATCCACGAGAGACGCATGGCGACGCTACTCGTCTCCGCCGAGAATCTGCCGCGTTTTATGGCGTACGCCACGTGTTTCTCGGTGTTTGCCTATCTCAGGCCTCGGTTTGCTTCCGTGTTGACCCAAGGCGCAAAGATGCGACACGCTAGAAGCGTACTTGAGCTTTTACGCGTTAGAGTTCCACTTTAGTAGCGTCGGTATCTCTGCGCTCTTTAGGAAACTGTGAATCTGGAGTAAGTGATTTATAGGTTAGATAAAAATAAATGGGGTCAATTAGAAGATAGGAGAAGAGAATGAAATAGAAGACTCTGGCGCGAGGAGATTCATCAGGGAATAAAAATAATGTACCTACTTCCCCAAAAATTAGAAATTTAATTTTTTTATTTTTAATTTTTCCAATTTCTTTAGAGTAACTATACTAACGGTAGGGTTCGAAACGTGGAGATGATTAATTTTTACACTGAAATCTTCGATTATTTCTTAATCTTCAAAATTAATTTTCTGATCGAGATTTCTGAAAAAAAGGTTTAATTTAATTTTGAATTTCTCCAATTTTTTTATAGTAACCATGCTAACGGTAGTATTCGAAAAAGTGGAGATGATTAATATTTGCACCAAAGTCTTCAGTTCTTTTCTTCAAGATTAATATCGAGGGAATTCCAGAAATTTTCCCGATCGTTCAATTCACCAAAAATTCCTAAACACCCAAATCTTCATTTCGCTAAATATGTTACATTTAACTTCGACAAAGTTGCTCAAAGTTCTCAAAGAATCCCGAAATTCGTATGTTGTCGTCGATATCTATGTTGTATTAATTAAAATGCGATATTTGTATCCGAATCGTAAGAACTGATCGCTATTATCAGCCGTGTGTTCGATTCGTCAGATGTTAACAATTCGGTAATCTACGATTTCAGAATCATTTCTACGTAGTTTCGTCGAAGCGTCCCTCCCCTTTGGTATTAACTGGTATTCGAACGATGACTAAGAGGTCGGCAGGCCTCGTTCGTCATTATTAATTGCTACATCGAATTCGTGTTTCTGGCTCGAATTTGTCAGCCGTGTGTATTATATATAGCGCGACCGCGAGCATTCTATTTTCACGGGCCGATAAATAATTGGATTCGGATGCGTAACAGAGGCTGCCGGTTCCTTGCCAAGTGTCACGGCGAGAGCTGTCGATCGATGCCTCTTTGATAAGGCTATCGATAAACGACGATAAATCGCGCGAATTGTAACTAATTTATCTGCAAATTGAATTCGATTGGATAGATTAAACGTGGAACAAGAGGAAATGCGTGTAGCGTGTTGATTGAAGATTTTTATAAACGATTTCTTTCTCTCAGTGCAATAAGTACTTCAACTTCGAATCTTATCAAGCTTTCAATTTTGTAACGATTAATCGAAGAAAAGGGAGGAAACTGTTTGGTTTCTTTGTTCACTGTTTACCGCGCAACGAACGATAACAACGATCGCTTATTTTTGGTTTTCACTGGTTCACGATACGAATAAATAGAAGCACGATAAAATGAATATAGAAATAGATTGGCATTTTCTATTTATATGCATGCCACTCTATATTGAAATAAGCGAATCCGACCGGGTTGTTGTATTTTCAGAATGGTACCATGTGTCACAATTTCTTGCAGCTTGAAAGTAAAACAGCATGCTCTGTTCAACTATTTATTAAATTTCCTTCGTCTTGCAAGTACGCTTGGCGAAAATTCAATCCGTGTATTTAACGGAACGCAGAAATTGTGAAATATTTATGGAAATTGTCGGGTGTAGGAAAAGAAAGAGTCACGTTGTGCAATATTAAATTGTTTAATTCGTCGATATTTCTGCGCTAACGCTGTCGCCACATGGTTCCCGTGGTTTCCTCGATTTCTCTTCCGCTTCCGCGACGCAAAGCCTCGGAAGCTCGTTGTCGCATTTCCATGTAACAGCCGGGAGCTTCGAAAGCTCTCCTCGCGGCGAGCATTAATCCTGTCTCGACCGCCAAACTTTACCCCCGTTCTTTTGTTTCGTCGATCCAATTACAGAGGGGATGGAGAAGGCTTAAAGCCGAAAGCGTGATCAGAAGCCGTAGGAAACAACGATTCTGTTATTTCGCCGGTTTCCGGACCAGTCGGTCCACGATTTCCGCCTTCGAATTTACCCTCCCACGAAATTTCGACGCGCTCCGGCACGCTTTAAATCGCGACTGATTCGAAATTGAACGCTGGAAATTAGCTGGAAATTTCGGAAAAGTTGCTACTTTTGTCTGGGTTGTATCGTTGAATTTGTAACTTTTGGGTGAAAGTGATGAAATATGAATTATTACATAGAATGAAATATCTAGAGGTCTACTTGTAATTTTCATTCTTATTTTTCTTTGCATGGGTAACTTTTGTCGATTAATTTAGGAATGTGATCAATTTTATTTTAAGGAAGAGAAATGAAATTATTAAAAATAAAGGAAATATTGGAACAACCAGAGTGTGCAAATATTTGTAAAATAGAAGTACATAGGTTGGTTTGAAATTATTTGCACAATTATTTCATGTGGAACAACAAATGGAATCATTTCTAAAAGGTACAAATTTGTAAAAACTTTATATTCAAAGAATAAAGTAGAAATACATATGCAGTATGCTCGAAAACAATTTACACAAGTATTTCACATTACACAATAGATGGAATCATTTCTAAAGGATATAAATTTGTTAAAACTCTATATTCAAACTATCAAGTTGAAATGCATATTTGTAGTGTACTGCAAAACAATTTACCCAAATGTTTCATATAGAACAATAAATGGAATCATTTCTGAAAGATATAATTTTTTTTAAATTCGATAGTCGAACCTTTTTCTATTTTTGGTTATTGTAAAACTGATACTATTAACATTGAACACCTTCATCTTCTCCTTCTGACATGAAATTTAAAATATCAAACAAAAATATCAATATTAAAA
>NW_017100220.1:568782-591906 GCF_001263275.1 Habropoda laboriosa
TACAAATATACACACAGTGTGCTTCAAAACAACTTGCACAAATATTTCATATTGAACAATAAATAGAGTCGTTTCGAAAGGTATAATTTTTTTTTATTTCACAGTCAAATTAGCTTTTTCTAATTTCTACAAATTTTATAAAATCTACATTTTTTTATTAAATAACAGAAAAGTAACAAAATTTTTAAAGCTGCCTGCACAATCTTTGAAACAAGAGTACCAATTGTAGAGCTTCTTTAGAGACTCAAAGAATGTCTTGCAAGTTGGTATCGACTGAAAAAGAATCGGTATCAATTTCAAGTACCTAAAATTTCGATACTTATCGATACACCCTACTGATTACTTTGACATCGAATGACTTTGAATCCATGACTTGAATATCACCAATACTATCTTATCCCATCACTACTTGCAACTCTAGCTACTATACAGTCTGTTCCACAAGAGCGTGGACGCGATATCTCTGTGAAAATTAATTCTTTCTGTAAAAACTTTTATATACATCGAAACTACGTCTAATAAACTAATACGCACTTAATTAACAGTGTGTCCAATCTCCACCATTAGCGATTATTACCTGACAACGTCTAGGTATACTTTCGACCAATTTCTTGGTATATGAGAGTGGTAGAGACCTCCATGTTTCTCGAATGGATGTTTAACAAGATGGGAAGGTGTCCAGCGTGGTAGCACAGAGGCAAAAGGGGTACATCACTCGCACCGCCTAAATCTCACATCCTGCAATTTTAGATAAGCCGATTCGTCGATCTTATCGCGTCAACCGATAATGACAACACATGTGCCCCATTTCTATGACTGTGTCAGTGTATATATTCGAATCAGACCAACATTCTTTACATTAGCCAACTTCTCATCTCTTATATTCCAATCAGACCAGCATTCCTTCTGTCAGGAATGCTTTCTGTTATCTCTCCGCAGTACCTTGCACCCTAACGGCGAAAAATCGAGAAAGCGAGAGGATTATCCAGAGTCCCCGTTGATTACGCGGATGCAGAGAAGTTTCCCTGTGACCTGGTACGATTAACCGCAGTCGCGATATGGCGACGGTTATCCGGGTTAGATGAGGCGGTGTTAACACGCGAGAAGGAGAGCCAGAGAGCAGCGGTGGCGATTGTTAGAGCTCCACTTGGCAATGGTGCCGGAGTTTTTGCTCCGAATATAAAATTAGGTCTGTACGGGCCGCGGGCGCGGGCTGGGATCTCGGAGAGCAGGAGACGTAAATAGATCACCGTTAGAATGCGGCACGTCTTATTCACACTTACGTAAACAGGTCTCGAGAACGCGTCGCGCTCTAGGTGAGCCACTCGTGGTTACGTTCAGCAAAAGGTTGCCCGAACGACCTGAGACGCGTCTTCTCGGAATCGAACGTTCAATTTTGTCGCGAGCGACACGTTCCTCGTGGTTCAATGAGGGTATTGAGCGAGGGGATGAAAAGAATCGTCGAGTCGTCTTTCGTTTCTAGCATTCGAGTTGCGCGGAAATTGCGAAAGGGTTCTCTTTCGATTTCACCCGTTCGTGACTGAATTATTCTTTTTCAGAATTTCTTGTTTACGTGCCGATGATCGAGTCCGGGATTTTTTCGATTTTTCAGTACTCAAGTGGACATGCGCTTCCCTCGCGAAAGGGTTAACTTTGGAATGCTACTCACCTAGGCTCTTTTCTATTTTTTGGATCAGTGTGTTTCGTATATTGAAATTTTTGTAATCCTGAAATAATATGTAATGCATTTGTTCAGGCTATTCTCTATATTGAGAATGTAATAGAATAGTTGTTTTTGTTATTGAAAATTGTTTGTACATTCTGATACAGTTTTTTTGTGAAGTGTAGCGTTGGGATAAGTTGACTAAAGAACCTTCAAAAATTTGTTGTTTATCGATCATCGAGTATGTGGTCAATTTTTATTCGAGTACTCAAATGGGACATATATGAGTCTCCTCAAAGAAGGGTTAACTTTGGAATGTTACTCACCTAGGCTCTTTTCTATTTTTTGGATCAGTGTGTTTCGTATATTGAAATTTTTGTAATCCTGAAATAATATGTAATGCATTTGTTCAATTGCTATTTCATCACCTTACTTCTACTCTTTAAGAGAGGGTGAATTTTCACTCAGAGTTGGTAACGCAAGTAACATTCTGATACAGTATTTTTTTTTAAGTGAAACGTTGGAGCAAAGAAACTTCTTCTCACTGAAACAGTAAAATGCGACTCATTTTCTAGCTGTGAAGCAATCTAAAATTGTAAGGCGGCTTCTTTCTTGTCATGCACTACTTTGACACAACGTACTATTTATAAAATCTTGACATAATGTCTTTTAACGTTCCAATAGCTCGCTTGAAATACGTCTTCTTCGAGAGAAACGCGTAGAATATATTTTAGTACCCCTTCGAATATTAAAAATCAATGGCAAATCTAACAATAAAAAAATCCACACTGTGTAAGCTAAAAATATTACCATATTTCTCGATTTCTCGACAAACTCTCTAATAAAAATGCTTAGAATCATAATTTTCCTATTTCATCCCCCTTAAAATAGAAAATCAATTTATCTAGAACTAGAACCCCTGCGGTGAAAAATCTGCAAAATACAAAATAGAATAATTGAAGGGTTCGATACCATAAAGTTGTAAGTGCTAAATTTTCAGAAATGTTGTAAATACAATCAAATGAGAACCTTCAATATTTCTTTCTCATAATTTATTCAGCAAAAGTAGTACACACCTGTGTCACACTATATGGCACTGTCGGTCATTGATAAGAAGATTACCAAGGGAATGGAATGATATTTCGAATTTTTATCACAATTTTCAGATTTTCTCTTAACTCACTCTCGAACATAATTCCTATCAATATTAAGGGCTTTTTGTAAATAAAAATTATCGTGTACCAATAACTGAGGAGTTTCCTGGGGAAAAGAATCTATAGATTAAATCTTTCTTAATTAACCGCAATACGTTCAGAAATCTTCTCTCCAAATTTCGCTTCGATATTCCATCGATAAAGGTCAGAGTAGAACTTTTTGCTGAACCATTTACAATTGATCTATAAGTTTTACTAAAACTTCCAACGCAATTTACTCAGTTCACAAGTTTCTTCTATTCTTCACAAAACTCAAATCGTCTTCCTGAACAATAATTACACGTTACTTAAATAAACGAAACTTCTCGTTTCTCGTTTCAATTAAACCCTTAAAATCGGAGAACCCAAAGGAGAACGATCTTCGGAAGCGTGTTAACGCGCCAAGGGAAATTCCTCCAGTCAGTTTTTTACGACATGGAAGCCGGCTGTGCGTAATATCCATGGACGATGCGAAGGTTGGGGAGCTTTTTAAGGAACGAACGAGCCTGAACGTCGATAGGAAATTTTAATACGTATCGCAAAGGAACACAGGTCGAAAGTTGGCGTTTGCAGTTGGCTGCGGCACATCGTCGATGCAAAGGCTGCGTCCGTTGCACGGTGGAAGAAGCCTATCGATCGGTCCGTGTCTTGGAAACGTTTTATTTTCCGCTTCCGTTCCCGCTCGCGTTCGACTCGTGTGCCTCTGCGCTGGCCCCGGGATTAATTCCATGAGTGTTATCTTTTTCCTTTTGTCTCGAATTAAAAGTCGGTAGTCGACGGCTTATTTCTCCAGGGTACGGTTTCCACCAGCGATTCGCCTCTATTTCTTTCTTTTTTTACCCTTTAGCCGGTGCAATGAGCAATAATGTTGCACCGGAATTTTTTTCATCTTTTTGTTTCAACGTGGTCAAAATGTAACGATAAATTGTTGAAGGTAAAATTTGTAATCGAGTCGTCAGGAACTTGTAATTTTTAGATAGAGTTCATAATTCGATCAACTTATGGTTAGAAATTTACTTCTACTATTCCTTTTCCGAAAATTCTTTACTATTACAATTCAGGACATCAAGAAACACACAACTTTGAATGGAACTTTTTAGTTTGAAAAATATTTCTCTTTTCTTTTCAAAATTTACCTCTACTAGTCGTTTTTTTTTTTTGAAAATTCTATACTACTGCAATTCAGGGTATCAAAAACCACGCAACTTTGAATGGAACTTTTTTCCAATATCTTTTACAGGTTTGTAAATATTCGCGATAAGATGAAAACTCGTGACTTCTTTGAGGGAGTGTTTTCACCATCGGGATCGTTTTATCGCCGGAACGTAAAATAATTTCGTTACCAGCGTGACGTGAACTACATTGTTTCACGGTGCATTTTTTTTTTTTTTTTGAATTTTTGAGTTGTCGAACTTCCCTCGTTAGCTAAGTCGAATTTATTCGTTGCGAAAATGAACCGCCAACGTTGGTAACGCACAGACGACTAGTTTTTGTGGAGAACCGATGGAGAAGTGAATGGGGAAATAGTGTAATTTTGAAAGAAAATTGTATCCTGTTTATTTTCTTGTGGAATTGTTATTAAGAAATGTCTCGCTTTTGTAACTTCTGCTGGAAATGAATTCTTGTTATTTCTTTACAGTAGCTCGAGCGTTTTTTTTCGCTCTTTCGGGTCTCTATCGATGAACTTCCGTCTGAAATATTTCTAGGAAAGTAATCGGGGCTAGTGCAGCTCGGTGTCCGGAGTTATTGCGTCCTGCTCGCCACAAATCTCGATTTACGAGTCCTGGATCTAGATATCGGTGAGATATCAGCCAGATCCGGATCTTTCTCCTCTTTCCGTAGCTTTTCGTTTTCCCTTTAATGATAACTTACACGTTGTCGATAATTCTCCGCGCTCCCTTGGGTGAACGGAAGGAAATGGTTCGCCATTGTACAATAAGTCGAGGAATTGTGGTTCTGTGGGAAATGTGTGCAAAATGTTCTACTTAAAATTTCAATCTAAAAAGCGTAATTTTTTTCCTCTTTGTTTAATGGAAAATTAGTGAAAAGTCTTGTATAGAAGTTTTATCAAATGAAAAAAAAAAATAGAAATTAATTTCTGAAAGCTAAGAAATAACGAGTACAACGAAGCTCAACTTTTTTCCTTCTTATTAAATTGAAAATTAGTGAAAAATCGTTTATATTTATTGTATCGAATGAAAAAGATAGAAATTAACTTTTCAAAGCTGTGGTATTTTTAATTTTCCTAGAAATGAATGGAAACGGTAGCATTTATTTAACGAAGCTTCAGACATCAAAGTTTCTGTTACTCTAAGTAATTTTCAATTCTAAATTGAAGAAAAAGAAAAGTTTATACGTATATCGTAGCCTCGCGAGAAAACTGCCATAAATCGAGAGCGAGACGAAAATTTCTGTTTGGAAAATTACTTAATCTGAACATTGTGAAACGCACGTCAGCTAAAATTGACTGCTTCTGATGACGAATCAGAAGTGCGATATTTTCTCGTTCTAAAGTCTGCAATTCCACAAAAATATCCATCTCCAAAATTATAATACCCATCATCAAGTGTACCCAACAAATTATCCAGCAGATAATACAGCCTAATAAATCTCGACTAAAATATCTCTCATAATTCCTCTCAACACGAAATTCCTTCCCTATTTAAAGACCTCTGCACAGCGTCCCAAAAATCGCCAATTTCGTGGCGTTCGTTCAGCATGCAGCTCGGCAGTTATCGATTTCCGAAGCGTAATAAAGCCCTTTCAGGAGAGAGAGAGAGAGAGAGAGAGAGAGAACGAGAGCGAGAGAGCGAACGATATCCAGCAGGAACGCGTGAAGAATCCTCCTCGAAGGCGTTCTAAAGATCCTCGCGACTCTGCCCCCTCGAGCAATGCACGGCGGAATAGCATCCTCGCTTTCCTCGTCCACAAATTACTTTTCGCTTCTATTCTCGCACCCATCAGAAGTTCGTCCAGGGTAAGTTCCACGTGAACCAGCTGGATATCGGCGAGAAAACCCTTTTCCTCATCCCAAGTGTGGTCGTCGGGTGAGTGCCGCGGGCGCGGCTTCCGATCGATCAGCCCGCCCACATCCTTTTCCTTCCGCTTTTCGCGATGGAAATCGCGGCCAGCGAACGAAAAGGGCTCTATCCTTTTATTGGATATACCCTCAAAGGAACGAACCCGGTTTTCGTGGGAAAACGCGTCGAAAACTGTCGGCCCTTTCCCGCAAACCCTTTGAACGCCTTTCATCGGCCAGGTCTCGTTAGGGGTCAGCCTTTCTTTTATGCAGTCCGTGTCAGCTACTTGAGAGGAGCTCTGCGGCTCCTTTTAACGTGGTAATTGAAATTACACTGGTAGCTTCTTCTCTTCCTTTCTTCTCTTCTTTTCTTCTTTTTCGTTGGTTGGTTGGCTGGCTGGCTGGCTTGTTTTCGGTGGCTCGTTGCTCCTTTTGTCGTTTACGGGCAGTTTTTGGGTGGAGAGAAATGGTGAGCTAGAGGAGGAAATTATTTTGTGGGTTAGAGAGTAGTTTCGAGTGTGTAAAATAGTATTCTTATCTCTCTGGTGTAATTGCTTTCTCTGTTTGTTTCGTCTTGCTCAGACAACAATCCTTGCCAGGATCGTTCTTTCTTCTTTCACGAAAGAATCCAGGGAAACTGAAGAATTTATTAAACGACGTAAGCGCAGGATCTAGCAACTGTAGATTGGGAAGTGTATATTGATAACAAATTTGAAAAAGTAGTCTCGCATCACACTATTACGATAAAGACTCTACTCAGAGAGTCTAAACTTATCTTTCTAACTTCTCAAACCACGTGAAGTATCAACTTCCTCTGATTAATTTCGGTGGTTCCAAGTTTCATCCATTTGACAATAAGCAGATTACAATTCTCGGGATGTTCGTTGAATTCTTTCGTAAAAGGAGGAAGAATTCACGGAAACCAAGGAATTTATAAAGCAACATAAGAATAGTCTTTGACGTCTGTGGTTTGAAGTCAATTGCAGAAAAGTATACTGAAAGGAAATTCGAAAAAGTAATCTCATATAAAACTATCGTGATAGAGACTCGAAGATTCCAAATTGCCTTTTTATTTACTTCACCGTACTGTGCTCAGACATCAATTCTTGCTGGGATGTTCGTTGAATTCCGTCATTCAAGAATTTATCGGACAATATAAGAACAGTATTTAACATCCACAAGGATATTGATAAGAAATTTCAAAAAGTATAGACTCTCTAGAAATAATCTTTGTAAATTCTCAAAGCGTGTGAAGTATCAACTTCCTTTGATTATCTTCAACGATTCGAATTTTCGTGAATTTCTTCGAAATAATTCGACATACTCCGAGGAGAAAGCGAGACGCTTATCACAGAGACAAACGGGCGTACAAGATGGCTGTCGAAACGACGACCGTATCTGAAACCGCGATACGGAAGAGCAAACACCGATAGAATTTCCGCGAGCTCGCGGTTTCCACACGGATGAACGAAGAATTTCTCTGTTCCACTCGGGGAGAGGTTGGCTTTCCTTTCACGCTCGCCTCGAAAATCCCGCGAAAACGCAGCGTTCCAACACGACGACGACGCGGTTCGACGCTTTCGTCGATCGTTCAGAGGAAACCATCTCTCCCGCGATACGATCGCGAAAACCGTGGAAAATCACATTCGCGAGAATTTCCTTTCATAATTCCTCTGTGAATCTTGAAATGTGGTTGTTCGCAAGAACAATCCTTGAAAAATATCCTGCTCGTTTGTGGTATTTTTGGTAGAAAATTAGGCGATAACCTTTTCGAAGTAGTTTTGAGGTTAGGTCGACTCTTATCACGGATGTTTGCTCCGAGGAAACGAACTTTTCTGCGGTAATTTATCTCTTCCGTGGCAATCTATCGCTCTCTTTGTCTTATTACGTCATAGAAAAAGGGTAATACGACGTAAGAAGGAATAATTTTTCACGATGTATGCACCATTAATTAAAGTTCCAAGCATCTTGGAAGGTATTCGAAGTATCCGGGAAAGATCGTTCCGAGAGAAGATTAAAGTCTGAGATTAAAAGTCCTTTGTTCCTCTATTCCTTCAGGTATAGAAACATTCTATTCCCTTCTACTTTGCCTCCAGGCAGATCAAAGAATGTCGAAAGCTCTTTAGAAAACCTGAGGAAGAAATTCGCTTTAAATACTTCCACTTAACCTCACTTCGTCTAATCTGCTAATTTTAATCAATTCGATGACCTTTTTGACATCTCAGTTGTTCCAGGTAAAAAAATCATTTCATATTTTTCCCCTATTTAATATTTTTCCTTTAAGAATTCTCTACAGAAGGATATTTCTTCCTCCGAAGAATCTTCCAATGGGAATAAGATCCAGCATGTTAGCGAAACGATCGCGAAATGTCGTCGACTATCGATTCGAAGCCTTCAGCAAGTTTCCTCGAACGAACTATGTCAGTCTATTACTCGACCACAAACCAGTTGGTGACTAATTGCGAATTAATAGGGATAAAACGACGGTCTCACGTGCGATCAATAAGAGCATCGTTGACGCAAATGACGATCGTGTGTTACTGAGAGAGAGAGGGAACTTCTCGAATCGTGAATCCTGTCGGACATCTTAAGATCGTCGATTCCCAGCGTTTTCTTTCTACCGTTCCACGAAAATCAATTGTTTCGGCCAGGCGTTATCTGGCAATTATCGAAGGAACGGCGCGCCGTTTCTCAACTACTTGCCGCAATAACCAGGAACGATAAGGTGAAGTAATTCTCGCAGGGATTTCCCAAGTGTCCTGTCTCCGCTCTGTTCTCCCGATTGCCACCGCTCTGTTCCTCGTTTCGCGGGCCAGTTTCAAAGGGCGATAATGCTCCCAGGCTTAATTGATAATATTTTATAGTGGCTTGCCTCGCCCCGTTATGGAAGTATCGCTTCTCTCGTTACGTGGTCTCGTGAAATTACCACGTAGAAGCTCGAAGAAAATGGCGGATATCTGAGTCGAAGTGAAATGTAACATTGAATTTGTAGGAATTAATCGATGTGATTATTGGTCGCCTATTTAACCCTTTCGCTGCGGCAGATTTTAGTCAGTAAATCGTGTGACAAAATCTTTCGTTTGGGCGCTTTGAAAATTTTAGAAAATAAAAAATTTGAAATTTATCGGTTTTAAATTTCTTTTATCAAATCAACGCGGAGAATGAAAATTAAAGGTTAAATTAAGGTGAAAGCGTGCCAAAAGGTGTCAAGGACAGAGTGCAACAGATTTTCGAAACGCCTACAGGCGCCAACAGCAGTTAAAGGGTTGTACTAAATTGAACGTTCTGGACAAATTGTTGTAGTAGAAACTACTGAAAATATTTTACGAATGAAAATAATTATGAAGTAATTTATTTAGAATTTTTTACTTGGAAAAATCGACTTTTATATCGGCATTCTTCTTTTCTTCAAAATCCCACAAAATTGTACAGAAAATTTAAGAATTTTAATTTTGATTTATGACAGAGGGTGTGTGCCCGCGAAATTGTTCATATGTAGAGATTTAATACGTTCGGCCTTAATTAAACAATACATAGGTACAGAAATAAATAGGACGGTGTATATTCAGAAATTGGCTAGAAATTTTTTAATTCGAGTTCAAGTAATTGGATCCTCGGGTTTCAGGTTTCAGTATACTTTAATCGATAGCAATCTCTAATGATCAGTCTTTCTTTCCACGGAGAACTACCCTCCCCGTAAGTGATGCCAATTGACTGACCTAAATTGTAGTATCTTGTTCAAAATACGCCAAGTACGTGCACTCTCGTGCTGTAGAACTTTTTACTTGTATCGATCACAGTCTCCAATAGCTTTTCTTATTCCTCGTTTGCGGAGAAAAGGGATTATGTTGTATCTTCAATTTGTGTCATTCTGATTAGCCGACGTTTTATTTTTATTTCGAAGATTTTCCAATATCCAACTCCAAAAACGAAAAAACTACTTTCACCAAATGAAAATATTTTTTATTCATAAAAATTTTATGCACCTATCGAAAAATATTCACAAATTCTCAAACTTTAATGTTTTTCATAAAATAACTTGTGTGTAGGCCGCTAATAATGTTTTCACTTCAAGAAGTAATTTTATTTAACGATTGCCAATAAACCAATACTTTTATCAATCGAAATTGAATTAATTTCTATTTTATCGCATTTCCTGAATTTGTAATTTAATTTCTAAATGAATCTCCATTAATTTTAATTTCATTTCGATTAATCTCTGATTAATTTTAATTGAAAGTAAACAGCTTGGACTTTCTACGGTCGATAATACCATTCTAAAAAGTGCTAAAATTTAACGAAACAAATTTCTCAAAAAAATCTCCAATTAGAATCTCCCTCAAAATTCACCACGACCAAGTGCCCGATAATGAATTAATCACCCTGTTGCGGATCTAACCCAAATCCCCTCTGAATAACACCAACTTACCGCAAACAACTCCATAAATCCGTTCAGCGGTCTAAAATCACCTCGATATTTATCCACGGAGAGCTCTGAATCTTCGTTGCTCTCGCGATTCATCATTTTACACCGGCAAAAATCCACATGCGTGCTTCTCTTATCTTGGCGAATTTCATCGGCGAATAAACAAGGGAACCGCGAAAAGCTTAACGCTCTCGATGTCGACAGATTAATACACACCGAGAGCGCGAGTTTCTTCTCGATCGACGATCATCGAAGGAGCCGTTCGCAGAGTTGGAAGATCGATGGCTGGACTAAAGTCGTAAAGTCGCCGTTGCGCGGATGCCACGAAATAACTGGCGAATCTTAGATCGTCTGGAGGCGAGTCCTGAAGATGACAACCAGCCGTATTTTCCCGGATAATGGTCTTGGCTTTCTTCTTCTTCCTCTTCTCTTCGTGGTCCCTCGCCACGGAGGACCGATACTCTCTTTTTAGCTATTAAGTTCGTAGCCGCCAATTCAAACGTTCGCTGCAGACGACGAAATTATCGAACAACCACCGCCGCCGCCGCTGCTTCTTCTTCTTTTACTTCCGCGTCTGTCACCGTGACTCGATGATCTTTCAAGAAGTTGACTTTTTACTCTCCTCCTATTTTGTAACGAGTTTTGTTGAGTGGTGATTTGAGGTGGTTGCTCGTTAAAGGCGAAGGATACTGTCGAATGGAGTGTTTTACCTTCGGTGGACTTTCTTGATTGATTTTGTTGGTTAGTTCGTGGGATTGGGGATTTCCATGCGCAGGATTTTTTAGCGGAGAGATCAGAGATGGGCATTATTCCAATGGAATCTTTTATTCGAGTAATCGTTACTCGTTATTCACGAATAAATCCTGGGACTTTATTCGTTATTGGAAATCAAGTTTGCTCAACGCTGGGAGAGATTATTTTGAGCAGGAGCTCGATATATCTGATGGAAATTGATGGTTTTTTAAGCGAGGAGATATTAACGGTAATAAATGTAAGTAAATCGACAGTTTGCTCAATGCGAGAAATGGTAATTATGAAAGGTGCAAATCGATAGTTATTTAAATGGAGAGAATATTGATAATAAAGGATGTGATTATAATGAAAGAGATATTAATTGTGAAATGTGTATGTCGATAGAATGGAAAGAATATTAATAATAAAGAATATGATTATAGTGAAAGAAATATTGATTATAAAAAGTGTAAATTGATAGTTTTCTGAATGGAAGGAATATTAATAATGAAGAATGTAATTATAGTGAAAGAAACATTAATTAGAAAGACAATTGACTGATAATTTTCTGAATGAAAAAGATATTGATAATAAAGGATGTAATTCTAATGAAAGAAATATTAATGAACGGACAATATGAGCTTGATTTTATTATATTCTCTACCATATCAAGAATGCTATCACTAAAATATATTTCCATTATCGCATTAACGTCAATTTTTCACTTCTACAACTTTTATTTTCGGAAAAAATTCTGAAATATTCGAAAAAATTGTTTAAGAATAAATGCTGCTGTAAAAGTTAATGTTTCCGTTCGTCCAATTTTTCCCAAGAGCAAACGGTTTTCTTTCTGTCTATATCAGACGATTTTAATTGAAAGATTGCTTACGTAAGCGCATAGCAAGCCGCAAAATTCTGCTTCGTGTACATCCGTCTTCCTCTTCTATCTCTCTTCACTTCTTCATCCACGATTCTTTTTTATTTAAACCGGTGTACCTCGAATGAAAGCTTGTTTAGCTTTCAGCTCTTAGATTATGCTACAGTTTCCGTAATTATTAATTCCGGTAAAACAGAAAATTTTTCTTAAACTTGAAATCGTTACGTATTACGAGGACCAAGAAAGTTTCGAAAAGAAAGATCGACAACTTCGAAAATTAACTCGAAAAATTTTACTATAGTGGAGTGCAAAGGGTTAACCCTTTCACTGCGACAGATTTTACGAAAATCTTCTGTTTTAGTGGTATCGTTACGAAATTTGTTCTCAGTTAAATTAAGGCGGAAGTGCACAAGGGATGAAATTAACCCTTTTGCAGACTTTAATACGTAACTTACGTCGCGACGGTTCAACTGTTTCGGCGTTTTAAAATTTCTTTTAAATCAAATTAAATGGAAGCGCGGAAAGATGAAAAAATTAAGGATTAAATTACGGCGAAAGTTGCGAGGAAAATGCACAGTGCAAGGAAAATTTCAAAGCGTTTATAAGCGCTAACAGCACTGTGCGAGGAAATTTTCCAAGCGCTTACTGGCCTCAACCTGCAGTGAAAGGGTTAAGTACGGTGCGAGTAAATGTTCAAAGCGCCTATAGGCGCGAACAACAATGAAACTGTTAAAGAAGAAAAGTGAAACTTCCTTCTCCTGAAAAAGCACCGATCGCGACGAGAAATCCTCACACTTTGACGTAGCACGAAAAAGAGAAAAAGGATTCTATCCATCGTGATCCTCTCTGGCAAACAGCGATTCTATCTATCTAACTTCCTTTTTCCCCTTCGACGAGAAATCCTCACACGTTGACAAACTGCAAAAAAGAAAGAAAAACTTGTATCTATCGTAAAAACATCCCTGGAAAAGCGATCCCAGGTAGGAAACTTCTTTCTCTTCGAAAAGCAGCGATCGCGACGAGAAATCCTCACACGCTGACAAACTAAAAAAAAAAACAGAAGGAAAAATTCCATCTATCGTGATCCTCCTCCGCAAACAGCCCTGAAAAAAGCGATTGCAGCTCGTCGATATTCAATCCACCGAACGGAATTCCCATCCGTGGCACAGTAATTTCTCGAAGAGCCCAAAGTCGAACGGATTGACCCAGGTCGCGTCTGTTCCTTCGTTTCGACGGCTTTTCTCCTCCTTCTATCTCGCGAGAGGGCGTCCTCCTCGGATTTAGGGCGCTATTTAAATAGAGGCTTATAGGGCACCTCCTCCCTCTCTCTCGCTCTGTCTTCTCTCTTCTCTCTGTGCGGTTCTTCTCTCTTTCGCCTTGTTATCTGGAGCAGCAGCGGCCGTGTCTGCTGCGGAGGCTGTGTCGTATTGATCTGTCGCTTGGTCGGTCGCACGGCAGCGCAGAAAGAGAGGGAAAAGCGGAGGAGAGCCTCGGTAATTTATCGCGAGCCACGGCAGCGAGATGATTCGAACGCGACGCCTCCGCGAGCAGATCGGATCGAAGACGCGCCGCGACGCCTCCTTCTCTTTTTCTCTCCGTCTCTGTCTCTACCCTTTCAGGCCCCCTGGTAATTCGGTCACGCGCGATCGATCCAACTGAAAAGCCGGCCAGACGATTAATTGGAGGCGCGAGATGAAACGGTGCTTGAAAGTTGCAGCTGTTTCTCTCTCTCCGTGTTGGAAGCATTTTGCTCTTGTTGAGATTGCATTGGGGATGAAGATGAATATTGTTGGATGTGGAGTAGATTTAGAGAGGACGGTTTTAGAGTTAGGAGGGTGAAGTGAGATGTTCAATTCTGCATGCAGGAAGGTTGCCGGAATTGAATGTGTCTAATGGAGTTTTGGTTTATTAATTCAGCATTGAAGGGTGATTTTAAGAATATCGAAGAATGAAAACGAAGTTTTAGTTACCTATATGTTGTTTATTGTGTAGGGTATCACGCTGATTTATGTAATCTTGCAATTAAAATGTTATTGATTAAAGAAAAGTTTTGTATTACAAGAAGTTCAGTCTGCAGTTGTTTAGCAATTTTTTTAATCCATTGTGAAAGTGGGTGAATACCAGAGATAAATGTAGGTGAATAATTGAGTTTATTAAGCCGTTTGAGTTCGGTGCCAGGAGTCTTTAAAAAATGTCATGTGGTGGTTCGTCATTTGCCATAAAGTTTCTTCACTTTATTGACTTATAATAAGTGAAATCAGTTTCACTCTAAGAGTTGCAAAGATAGAGGAATGATTTCATGAAAAATAAACTTAAAGGAATAGAAATTTGTAATTACAAAAGTAGCACATCAAATCAAGAGAATTCAGTTTATCTCACCTTGTCAACTTTAAATTCTCTCAAATATCCCTTAAACATTCTCAAACCCATCACTACAATTTCAGTAATTCGGAGCTTTGAAACAGTATGACCAAAAAATAGGAATTCTAATTTCTCAAAATTCAATAAAACATTCACTAGACTAACATAGGGTTAATGTCTTCTGCTTCGTCACAATTGAATTCCCAGCCAAAATTAATGAGAAACTTCCCAAAACACTCCACCATTTTCGACACTCGAAAGATTCCACAGGTTAATATATGTATACATTTAACCGGCTAAATATACAACCGTAACATCTCGAATCCAGAATAAACTGGTCCCGTGGCCAGAATTTTCGACGAGCTCCTCTTACGATTTCATCACGACGATCGATTCCACTGCGGTTCACTGTCCTCCCTTTTAACGCATCAAAATTCAAGGGCGCCGCGATTGTAAGGATTGCGCAAGTCGATCGGACGATAGTGTCGCAAGCGTGTCGATGAATTCGTAAAAGGTTTCCGTGCATACATATCCAGCCAATGCGATGATTTCAATTCTTGGTCACTATCGAGAACGCACGTTATGAAATCGAAACGCGAGGATCCAGCGAAATTTCGTCGAATCAGTGAGAAGGAACTGAAAGTATCCTCTACATTCGATCTTTCAATCTTCGTTGCAAAGTTACGATAATCACCAAAGACAGATGAGAATGCTTTCTGACTTTAATAGGGAACAAAAGTGTGAAAAACTCAAGCCCTCGTCTATCTTTTATAGTTCCACAAAACTCTTAATTTGCTTTTCAAACAAAATACAGAAAATGTCCCCGAAATAATGGTAAAAACTGGAAATAAAACTTCGACAGAAGTGAATCTACATGAAAAAATAAGTCCAAAGTATGGAATAACATTTTTTCATACGAAGCTCCATTTCCGAATAAATCGATATTAAAGATTCGAGCAATTCTGTGAACGTTTTCTACAGTATTTCTTGTTTTCAAAAGTTTCATTAAATTATTTTATAAGAAATGTACCTGTCTGAAATTTTTCTATATTCTTATAATTTCAGTGATTATTTTATGATTAAATCATGTATAAATAATATAATTGAATCTGAAGATAACAAAGAAACGATGATTTGAACGAGCATCGAATTTCACTTCGAAGTATTTTCTTCGTTTCCTGGTTCAGATCTATCTACTTTCAGTGTACGTACCTGGAAGTACTGTTTTTATTTTTCGAATCCAATCAGTCAAAGTTTGAACATACTTGCGAGTTACTCGATCCCATCACTACGAATCTTCAACTTCGATTTATTCAAAAACGAAGCTTCGTATGAAAAAATGTCACTCCACATTTTAGACTTATTCTTTAATGTAGATTCATATCGTTCGGGTTTTACCGATAGGCTGGCGAAAGTTAACGAGCCAAAATGCAACGTCGACGAGTTCGCGCGACACGTGGTCACGTGCATCGTCGGAGCACGCGCGCAAAAATTATTAATTATGCGGCGTATTCTGCACCGGCCTCTCCCCCGAAGGAGGAGTCAGCGGTTCGTTTCCCGAAAGCAGATGAGAAACGAGATCGTCACGCGACTCGTTCCGCACGTGTTCGGGCCTAATGTCAAGGTTCGCGCGGGGAATGCTGATCAGCGACGTGTCGAAGTGTTCTATTCATCTGCTGGAGGGAAAAAGTGAAGAAAAATCATATTGCAGTGTTTGAAAACTTTTTGGTTTGTATATGCTGTGTAACGAGTCAAGTGTCGATCGAGATGGATCTTTGAATTTTATTGTTGTGAGGTGTGAAAGATCTGAAAGATTTACTTAAGATTTATAATGAAGTATTGACTGAGATGGATCTTTAGTGATCTGAAAGATTTATAGTGAATTTGTGAACGTGATTCGAAGTGTGTGGTATTGAAAATTTTAATCGAAATTTCTGAAATTTTGTGTGATTTATTTGGTAAGTTTGTAATTATGTAAATACGGAGGCAGCATTGTGAAAATTATTTTTGCTTTCGTAGCGATGTGTTTCAATGTTCATATACGCCTCGTATATCCACAATGTGAAAAAGAAATAAAAATGGCCGTAATGAGTGTAAATATTCATGTTCGTGGTAAAAGATCTTCTCTTTTAAATTAACAAGATAACGAAGGAGTAAGTCATTTGTTATAATGCACCAATCTCGCGAAATTGCTTCGAGATTCGCTTAATTCTCTCTGAATGTAGTATTATCTCTTATTAGTTCCCAGGAAACATGCAGTGATTCTTCTAAAATGAATAATTAGCCAAGTTAACGTTCTACGCCTACGTATAAATTTGCCGAAGGATCTCAAATGTTCTCCTCCGATTGAAAAAGCAACCGCTGGGAAGAACTCTGTCGCAAAGAGTCCTCTGACGACAATGATTATTCGAAAAGAGCCTGTCAATAAATGTCAAGGTTCCTGTAACTGTGCAAAGCCCCGCTGAAAGGTTTCAGTTCCTTCAACAAGTCCTCGTGACACAGTTGACAATCCTCTTAAACAAGCGAAAACAAGGAAATTAAAAACGTATTACCGACTATCAGCGTTGCATCGAACACAGTGGTAGGATTACGTAGGATGACGTGTTACCAGCAAAACAAGTCGAACAGAGAATCTGGCTAATCTTCTGCAATTCCGCGAATACTTGTTACTTGGTATCGCTACTTTATTCGATAAAAGATGGCTCCGAAAAGGAGGCTAGACGATTCTGGTACTTTTATAATTCCCATAAAATTTTCATAATTTTTCCACTTTTCGTTAATTACAATGTAGTCGTCTCTTTTTTTTTTAGCAAACAAGTAATATTAATTCTCGCGAGTAAGAAAGATAAGTGGACTATATAAATAGTTCCAGGATTTAATCAGTATTTATTCCACTTTTCACAATTTTTGCAACTCTTCTACATTTCCGTGATCATTTTCATGCAATTCTTCAATTTCTTTCCTGTTTCCACAATTTTTCTACATTTCCCTCATCATTTTCCTGCAGTTCTTCAATTTTGTTCCGCTTTCCAGATCATTTGCCTGGAAATCTTCAATTTTTTTCAATTTTCACGATTCTCCTACATTTTCTCTATCATTTTTCTACAGTTATTCAATTATTTCCAGTTTCCACAATTTTTCTACATTTCCCCGATCATTTTCCTACAATTCTTCAATTTCTATCGAATTTCCACGATTCTTCTACATTTCCCTTATCATTTTTCAGATAATTTTCCTACAATTCTTTAATTTTTTTCACTTTTCATAATTTCTCTACATTTCCTCAATTTCTGTTGACTTTCCACGATTCTTCCACATCTCTCTTATCATTTTCCTCCAATTCTTCAATTATTTCCAATTACCACGATTTTTCCACATTTCGTCGATCATTTTCCCCGCAACTCCTTCAATTCCACTGCCAACGACACGCGAGATGCGATATTTATGCACACCGGCGTTCGAGAACCCGGTAAATTTGTCCACATATTTCTACGTGCCAGCACTCATCGTGGAAAGGAAGTGTACACCTTGGAGTGCTCGGGGCGATCGATCGATCCGCGTTGGCGAGATCGGGGGTGGCGCAGGCCGGCGTCTCGATGCGCCAAAAGGGAGGCAGAAGGTCGTCGTGGTAGCAGGGCCCGCGAATCGATACGTGTCGCCGTTATACACCGTGTATATAATACGCGGCGATTTGTTTATGCGACGTCGGGACGACCTTTAAAACGTCGCCATGACGGCCGGTCCGCGCACGTGACCGCCACGACGATTCGTTGTATAACCGGTCGTTACGTAACGGCGATTCCGCACGGTTTCCTCCCGTCCGCCATTCTATTCATTGTCAGAATAGAGTAATCGGAGAGTTGCCAGTCGCTGCTACTGCTGCTGTTGGTGCCTCGTCGTCCTCGTCGTCGCCGTCGTCGCACGATTAAACGCGCGACGCCTATACGAACAGGCTTATGCACACGACGAATACGAAGGTCTCTCGTCATGGTTGGCAGCCTTGAATTTTCTGAAAGGGAGAACGACAGGTGTCGCGTGAACAACTTGGAAACTGGTAGAGCAACTTACCGAGAAATCAAATCTCATTACCGGGACCTGATTCTAACTTGTTGTGTCTTGTTGCCGGTGTATATCTGGAACGATGTTTAAGGGGGAATTGTCAGAGGGAAATCAGTGAAAATGATCTCGGAGGTGTAGAGTAACTTTTCCTTGTTCAATCAGAATTTCTTGCTTCTCTCGTGTTAATCTTAGTCTATGTGATTCATAGCGTTCTATCGGTTGTTTTGAAAGTGTGTTTTATCTATATTAGAATCGACGAGTAATTATTTTCTACTTAATTACGATTTTTCATTTCCTCGGCTGCCTCGGATCTGTGGAACTAACGATGATTTCATTGGTTATTTTCAAAGTGTTTTGTATCTGTGTTCGAATCGATCGCTAATTATTTCTCGTTTAATTACAATTTTTTATTTCTTGGTCATTTTATCGCTATGGAATTAGATAATAACGTTTCATTGATTATTTTGCAATTGCGCGTTGGAAAATTACGGAAATAATATTACTCTCGTTGATTTTCCAGAAGAAAGATAGTTTTTCCTTGTTCTTGAAAAATTAACAGTGACTCGAGCTATTTTTAATTTCACTAATTAAAATTTTTCTAAAAATAATAATTTCAGGAAAAGTTTCACTACTCTTTATTTGTCTATCGCAACACAGTTTTCGAAATGTAATTATACATTTCTCGTGGATTTTCCTCGATATATTTGCTCACGGAATTGTTTGATCACGCCTATTCACTTTTCCGCCAGCTTTTTCCAAGCGCGATACCGTTTTTACGAGAACTGTTAGTCTGGCGTTTGACGAGGAAGCAATTTAAACACCTTTCCACTCGAGCAGCAGAAGGCAGGGACGACTAGGTCGGGTCGAGCACCCGTGTCTTGACCCTATTTAGGTCGAGTCGTAATTAAATCCACTTTCCATCGCTCCCCCGGCTGCATACTACTTTCTTCATTCGACGAATACTTTTCCCCTCTCGGAATCTGCAGAATAAAAAAGGGAAGAAAAAACGTGCAGACCAATTGTCATCATTAGCACCTCGCGGTAATTACAATTAAGAAATTCATTAAACCTCGCAGACGGAGTGGTAGGTGCAAATTACTCATTAGAGAAAATTCTATTTCGTGTATTTGATTAGGAAATTTTGTAAGAATTCATTTCCTTGCGACCATTACGATCGAAGACTTTTCTGCAAGGAAGCAGCTTCAAATAGACCAATTTTTGGAAAATTACGTATTTTACATTACAGAAAAGTATTTTCTTCGTTAAAATTTAGAGCTGTTTGCAATAAAGTCTTCAATTATTATTATACAACGTCTTCTGTTTAAAGAAATTAAAATATTTTTCTAAATTATGAACAAAAATTTTTACAAAAAGTATTCGACATACTGAAGTTCATAAGTATTAATAAGGACACCCAGTATGTTCCTATAGAAAGTATTAAGTATATATAAAACTTGTACTATTTCTACAAAATAAGGCTGGTATAACCCTTTTTTAAATAATAAGCAACACACATTAACAACATTTTACTAAAAATTCTCAAAATCCAAAGACTATTAAAATTTTTCCATTGCTAAATACTTGAGTAATTAAAAATTTTTAACACAAAAAATTACTTTTGTTAGTTTTCTCATTCTTCTAGTAAACCGACGTTATATATATATATGATCATCTCATAAGTTCGTATCGAATTTCATAATTTAGATTAACATTAATCTTCAAACTTGATTAAAAAAGCGTAAGCTTCTCCTCGTTCCACAACTTTTTCCTATTTCTTCTTTACAAGACCATTCCGTCGTCGCTATTGAATTTCCTTGAATTTTCACTCAAGTATTTTCCGCTTTCCGGATAACTTAATATCACGAGAATCTAAGCTGAACGATTTCACTCGAAAGCTTGATAATTTTACAATCGCCATTTAACTTCACTTCACATTCACCGAGCAGTCTCGATGCTTACGAACGACGGTATACATAAACGTCCCTCCGTTTCTCCGGTAAACACGCAGAAGTCGATGAATCGTTCCTAAAAACAGAGCCTCGCCTTCCGAAAATCGATTCTCCGGCGGACAAGTTCCACGTGGAACGCTCGCCGGGATTCCCCCATGCACGGATGCGCAATTACGCGTCGTCCATCGAAACGACGCCATCGAGCTCGATCGAAGGGAGCCACTCGATACACGTTCAACGGCATAATTACCATGAAACTTCTTCTCTTCCGTCCCTTTGTATCGTTCCCCACCGTGTTTTCCCTCTCGAGACGACCGTCGAAAACGCGTCGACGCCTCGAGAATATCGCGACGAAAGAAGAAGAAAAAAAAATGGAGGAAGGTAAACGATAAAGCCAGGGCAGATCTGTGCTCCATTGACTTGGTTCGCTGAAGAACACTTCTCTGGCCCACATTCAGTGCCCCTTCAGCCACGTGGCCTCCATTCAGCAGCCGGGAAAGGGCGTACTCGTGGGTCTTTGCGCGCACCTGCAGCCAACCCTGGAGTTCTCACCCCTCCAAGGTTTCACGGAGGCCGGAAAAAAGGCTGCCCTTTGAATCACGTCACCCTTCGTCGCGGCTTCTGCAGTCAACCGACTGACAGGCTGAGGGAAAGCGTTGATAGCCGTGTGAC
This sequence comes from Habropoda laboriosa, assembly GCF_001263275.1. Lineage (NCBI taxonomy): Eukaryota > Metazoa > Arthropoda > Insecta > Hymenoptera > Apidae > Habropoda > Habropoda laboriosa. Next base: position 589,734 of record NW_017100220.1, read on the forward strand.
AATTGTTGGGGTGGCTTGTCTGCGATGCTCTTTTTCCCTCACGAACCCCCCTTTCAGCGTAATTGTTTTCGTGACACGAGCCACTGTGGCCAGTGTAAAACGATATGGGTGGACTAATTCATTTGGGGCACCTGTTCATGGATTTTTGCTGTAATTTCTGTTTCTTCTGTGTTTCTTCAGTTTTGATAGATAACGCAAAGGTATAGTAACGGAATGAAATGATCAAAATAAGAAATTCGTTGAAGGATCTGTCCATGGATTTATGCTACAATTTCAGTTTCTTCTGTGTTTCTTCAGTTTTGTCATGATTTGAAATGCGGTAAGCACAAAAATGTGAAAAAATTTGCAAAATGTAAAGGTGGAAACTTCGATCTGAAATAAAAAGAAATTAAATTGTTGGTAAAATGAAATTTTCAAACGACCAGAAAGGCAAGAGTTTGCGAAACAAAAGAATAACTATGTAGATTACTTATTTACTTAAAAATCGCCACGAATTTTCTACACAATCCGATACTTTGAATGATTATTCCTACAGCAAGTATTCCGGCTGCATCGGTGTTAGCCGAAGTTTATCTTCCCGTTCAAAGGGAAAATTGTACTTGCTAAGCTTGGTACTTGAACATTTTCGTATTTCTGTCTTCGGTATTCTTCGATAGAAGTTCCATTCGAAAAGCGGTGAAAGGGTGAAGATGTGTTTTCAGCGCTGCGTAACATTTTTCTGTCTTTGAAAGAAACGTAATTAATATGCAGGATATTCCGTAGAATTATTTTCACAGAAGGTAGAAAGATGTAAAAATGGGAATGGAAAGGTATATCCGTAATGTTTCACAAGTTCGTGAACTCCGTTATATTTCGTTTGGCCAAAAAAAAAAAAAAGGAAAAGTGAGGAGAGGAGGACTGAAAGCTCGCCCCTAATTTTTAGGCACGCTTTCGGCCTATCATTAGCATCAGGCCTACTTCGAATCTACTTTTGGCCCACTTCGGCCTCCCTTTCGACTCGCATCGACACGACCCACTTCGAGTCCTCTTTGGGCCTGCTTTCAGCCAACTTCAAGCCTACTTCGATCCTATTTTCAACTTGCTCTCAGCCTGCGTGTCTGCATCAGGCCTAGTTCGAACCTACTTTGGATCTAGCCCAGTTCCATTCCATCCCACTTTATCGCTATACCTACCTTCGCATCGACTCTTCTCGAAAGCTATTTGCTACCGTCTAAACCAGCCACTCAGCGGCTATCAACGCCACTCTTCAATGTTCCCTGTTCCCTATTTTCTGGAAAAACTATCGCAGAATCTCTGGAACATTTTCGAGAAAGCTTCGCTGAATTTTTTCAATAAACTACCTTGTTCGTGCTTCGGAAACGTGTTAACGATAATTAAATATTTCCACCGCCTCGCGACCTTTCGATCCCTTTTTAATCCCCCTAAGAGCTCGTATAAGCGTTTTATCAATTAACACGTCGACTGGTGTATGAATTTTCGCGGGATCGCGTGACAAGTACAACTTTCGCTATTGTAATCTCTTTTATTACCACTTAGTTCTGTAATAAACTTCCCTTCGTTCGTCATATTTATCGAATAATTTTCACTTAGAGTAGTGTAGAAATGTCTTCTATTGCCATTTTATTCGGTAATAAACTTCTTTTCATTCACCGTCATATCATTCTAGATCTTTTCAAGATTATTTGTTGGCGAATACTAAAAGAACAACTAGCGCACAAAACTGTATCGCCTATAGCAAGAAAACAATGAAATTCAACAGCCACAGTTTAACCAGCTACACTAATTACCCCATTAAGATTCTGAAGTTACACTTCTCGTTCCGCAAGAACGAAAATCATCAATCACACGTGAACGGTATAGGGAGGCACTCGGTGGAAGTCAGCAAATTTTCTGTAGCCAGCGAACGTGTTAATCATTACTCGGTGAGGCCACACAGTGGTTTACCGGTTGTTCACGTCGAGGGCGTGTAAACTTGCTCCTCCGTTTCCCTGATAATTATCAATTCCCCTTAATCGTCTGAAACCCTCCGGTTTACCACCCGGGCCTATCATCCTCGAGCGAAAATATCCGGCTCGTAAGGGAGCCACGAAAACGGTTGGCAGCCGCGCTACTCGCAAGGCCGTGTATTTTTAACTTGAGAACCTTCCGGCAACCCTGGCCGGGATCAATACCA
>NW_017100220.1:591927-602701 GCF_001263275.1 Habropoda laboriosa
GGCAGAAAGGGTGCAGCGGGGTTAACCTACATATCCAGCCGCGGCTATGCCGGGAGAGGAGCTGTGCTCGAACGAAAACATTTTCCCTTTGGACGACAGCACCGGGTAGGGGTGGGACGCGGCAAGGGGTAGTTTCAGCCTTCCGTTTCTTGGCAAGTATCGACGGCTCTTGAGGAATGAGCAGTAGGTTTCTGCTGCGTTTCGAAAGTCCACCGACCGAAGTGATACGGGGCCAGTTGAGGGAGATGTTTTGGTAATTCGGGAGGTGAAACGGCGAACGATGTACCTATAGGCGGTAGAAGTGAAGATTTTCGGTGTATTCGAGAAGGTGTTTATTTTGGTATTTAGGTAGTTTGTTATTGGAACGCTGGGGATTTTCAGTGTTTACCGCCTTTGTAGATTTAGAGGGGAAATAAGAGATACTTTCGTCTTTTTTCGAGGGGTTCGAAAGTTTATGAACGAGATGTGGGGCTATTTGAGGGAATTAAATGATTGTAGAGTTGAAATGGTGAAGGGTGCAAGTGCTGGAAGTGAAGATTTTCACTTTTGGTATTTCGGTATTTATATCGTTTAGCACTTTTGTAGATTTACAAGGGAAATAAGAGATACTTTTGTCTTTTTTGAGGGGTTCGAAAGTTTATGAACGAGGTATGGAGCTATTCGAGGGAGACAAATAATTGTAGAATTGAAATTGTGAAGGGTGCAAGTGCTAGAAGTGAAGATTTTCACTTTTGGTATTTTGGTATTTATGTCGTTTAGCACTAAAACGGTATGAATTTTTAGCATTTACCACTTTTGTAGATTTACAAGGGAAATAAATGACACTTTCGTCGTTTTTAAACGCTTCGAATGTCCACGAACGAGATATGAGGCTATTCGAGGGAGACAAATAATTGAAGAATTGAAATGGTAAAAGATACAAGTGCCAGACGTGAAGATTTTCTACGAACTTTCAGCGTTCACCACCTTTATAGATTTAGGGGGAAAAATAAATGGTCACGAGGACTGCTGACACTTTCATCTTTATTTAACCGTAGCGAAGTTGTTCCTCACGATTTTAGCTGAAATAAATTATTCCAGCATAGAATTTCTATCTTTTCCACTAATAAAATATTTTTTTATTCAACGAAATTTACATTTTTTCCATTAGAAATATTATTTTTCTATTTTTTTGCCACTTATATCGTTTACCATTTGAACTCGACGCTTTCGTTGGCAATCTGAATGGGAATTCATGGAAAGATGAATAGGGTTAATCGAGGGTTTCGAGGATTGTGAGATTAAATAGGTGTTTTGAATGATCTGATCGATCAATTGATCGCTGAATTGAACAGCGATACGTTACATTCGTCGAATGATACTATTCGATAGAAGCAATTTAAAGGTAGGAAAGAAGTCGGATGAAAATTAAAAGAAACGTGTATGAGAACGGAAACAAACATCACTCAGCGCATTGTGAACGAGTTACATAAATCAGCCCGGTTAATTTACGCGAGTAGTCATGTGTAAAGGTTGCACAAACCCTAAATTATAACGTCAATGCCAACGGCGAATGAAGTGTATGTATTCAATTCATTCACTTCCCATTCAATTTTGCTTCGTCCGCATACTGATCCACATAAGCTATTGACTCTCTATACAGCAGAAAATAGACTCGAGTATTACATCCGTGCACTTTGAAAACAAATTTTTCTGACGGTAATAACTAATTTTCGTACAATGCAAAGTGTTACAATTAAGCTTGTACATAGCGCAATATTAATTTGCTGTTTCCATCGAAAAGAAATCGTCCACAAAGAGTGTGCTTTATCTTCGAGTCTTGAAAGGGCTTCACAAACGAGTCAAATAGCTTCGACCTAATTTTCCTCTCCTGCGCATTCAGACATTCTAGCGAAAGAGTTCTTAAATTCAAAATCGATCACAGCGTTGATTTGTCTTCTTGTAAACTTTTGCTATTTTCTCGAGAAAAAGGTGTTAAAGAGAAACGCTTTTTTTATAATTTTCTGAAATTGTGTTGGATACTTTGTCAATGTATTGAACACTGAAATGTGTGTGTAGTCTAAAGGGGACTACTTTGAAGGTGTAGTCTCGTATCTGTTTAGTTTTCAAAATAAAATTTTTGAACACTTTGAAGCTTTATCGTCACTTCTCGTACTTTCCAAATCAAACTTTCTCTTAATTTCAAAATTTCAATACTGAATACAGAAAATATAGGTTGCCTTGCGACTTTTCAATGGCTACCTCTCTTAACACATTCTGTACCGCGTCGCCTATTCGTGAAACAGTCACTTACCTTTTCAAAATGTGTTAAATAAAGTGAAAACTGTAAAATTTGACATACAAAAAATCGCAAAAAATGTTTGGTTTTTAATCAGAGAAAACCAATATAAGAAACAAAAAAGTGTTTGGCCTTATGAGAAATTAGCTTAAAATGCTGATATACAGAAGGTGTAAATACTGAGTACCTACTCACCGTTCGAAAAAACTTTAACACTCTAACCACTAGTTTCTTGAGTTTTTAGTTCAACAAATTTTCACGAAATTTCATAGAAACTTCTCCGAGCTGTTCAGCAAGTATTCCGTAAAAAAAATGGCCGATCTAAACAGGATTAAGCAGACGCGTTAAAAGTCTGATCGCCCCTGGGACATCTTCATTCCACAAACTTCCGGCAGGAAAATTCAAACGTCGCCGGCTATTTATTCGCCAATAAAGCGGGCTGGTTGGTGGCGGCATATTTTTTCACGCTTAGACCGCATCAGCCAGGGGGTGCGAAGCAAGCCGCAGAGCAGCCACAAAGGCGGCGTGCAGTCGTATAATTGAAAAATACCCGTGGCCGGTGCGTTGTCTACCGCGAAACTCGCCGCTGTCCTTCGTCCGTGGCGTTACAACCAGTTGGAAGGGGGTGGACGAGACGTAGAAACGAGGCAAAAAGGACGACGAGAAGAAAAAAAGAGGAAAAGAGAAAATAGCCAACGAACCTTCCTTCCCCTCGTATAACGTTGCAAAATGTCTGCTGGACCTCTCCTCTTGGAAACAGTGTCTCTTCCTTCCTTTCCACGGGGGGCGATCTCGCGGCGCAAAAAGGGGAGGAACAGTTCCGCGACGGAATTGAGTTCCGAGAGACGACGGACTCGAAGGACACTGCCGGAGAGAGCCTCGATGGTCGTCCAGGAATCCTTGAAGAGGGAATAGAAGTGGTTGTAGATGAAGAAGTGGGGATGGGACGAGGGAACAGGCTTGAGTGTAAGGGAAGCAAGGAGAGGTGAATGGATATAAAAGGACGAAGAGAAGAAAAAAAGGAGGCAGACAAAAGGAAAGGCTTTCCCTCTCGATGTCTGTCGTTCAGGTCCAGAGAGCAACTTTCACGATTGCGAGGAGATGCAGTCGTGGAAGATGGCCACTCGGCCACGCCAGTAAGGGCAATCCCTTTTATTGGCGTTCGTTTCACGGTAATCGTGCAACCAGCTGAATATTCTTCTCGATACGCGCTCGAGCGTTCCTCGAGTGGACGCGTTTTGAATCGGTTCTAAAGCTAGGAGGAGCGGTTCGGCCCCACCCCGCCCTACCTTCGTGCCAGCGAGCTTTTCGAGTGACTTTTAGACGGTCGCTTGAGCGGAAATGAGGATCTTAAGGAAGTTACGCCGTCTGAGTGCTCCTGTTTCCCATTAAGCATTTTTGCTGCAACGAGACATGTGAATAGATGGAAGGAGGGTGGATCTTGCTCCGGATCCGCTGGATCATCGCGCGGAGTATCTGCAGTGGCTTTTTCTAATTTAACAAATTGTTCCGCGTTAATTGAATGTCGGTTCTCCTTAGTCGTGCGCGATGTTTCTGTAATTGAGGGATCGTTTCATTATGCTCAAGTGGTTTCTACTGATTCGTTCCGAGAGGAATGCTTCTGCAATTGAACATTTCTAGTGGACGATTTTTTAGGTTAGGTGGTAAACGTATGTGGGGTAATATCTCGAAAATGATTGGAGATATAAAAATGATGTAAAATGACGAATTTCATAGTTTTCAACGACGAATTTCACTGCTTAACCCTTTCGGCGGAACTAGCCGTCAGTACGCCACTAACGTCGTGCCATTAGTGCACACCATACACGTTAAGAGTGTCTCGTGTTTTTTCAAATCTTTGAGGATTTCGTTGGAACAGCAGAGGACTTATGGGTGTATCGGATAAAGGGAATGTTGTCGAGTCCTTGTTCTGTATTTTAAAATAAATCTTCACTTTGAGTTGTCAAGGCGCGAGCCAATGCGACGCGCTTAGTGGATGCCGGATATAACCGGCGCTAGTCGCGAAAGGGTTAAACAGATTCGAAGAAAGTCCATTCGTTTGAAGAATATTTTTTTGTTAACTTTTCTGTGATCTTGTGTCGTTTTATTAATTTCGTGATTTTAGTTACATACTTTCGGTTAATGTAAAATTTAAAGGGTGAAAAGTGCGAGGATTAAACAACAGTTTCCATCACTTCGTCCTTTGCCAACGATCAAACGAGAGCTGTCTTCAAAGTCACGGTATAAGACGTTTCAACCCCATTCAGGCCGATCGATCATTAAAATTCGCGTGGCGCGTAATCGAGTTCTAAATTACCAGGCAGATAAAGCGAGGTTGGTGGCGAGGATTCAGATAAGAGGGCTTTGTCGCGGAGCGTAGGAAGCCTTGGAGGGCATTATGCGAATACGTTGAGAACGATTGGCTCTCGTTCTACTCTGTTCAGGGGGCAAGAGGGCCGAGTAACCGGAAGCGGCGTTCCGTTTCAATGCGCGATCGTGAAAAGGAGCCGATAACACAGCCCTGGCCGGGGTAAAAGCGAACACCACCTTTCGAAGATACTCGCCCCGGCACTCTTTTAATGTGATTTTGCACTCGCTGAAAACCACTCGAACAGTCGATAGAGAAGAGGGCTCCTTTGTGCGTGACTTGCGAATTTTTATGCGGGGCTTTTCCTACCTAGAGCCTCGTTATTGGCTACACTGTTTCTCTTTGGAAAGTTCCTTGGAAATGTGGTCTCGGAATAGCGATAATTGCGTATTTATTTGCTTAAAAAGAAGTAGAACTGGTTTTTTAATATAGGAACTCTTCCGACGATGTTCATAAATATATTAACTATTGTGTGATAAATTTTGTAAAATTCTTTGCTGCCATAAGAAATTGTGCACGTTATGTTCTTTTAATTAATTAAAATCTTAATATTATCTTCGAAAAATGAAATACTCTGTCTTTAACCTTTGACCTTTGCCTACAGTCTGACTCTGATATATTCGCTGCGATACTCGACTTTGTCCACTTGCTGTCAGGTTAAGCCCAAAATTCTTCTCATTACTATTTGCAAATTTGCAAAATGCAAAAAAGGTTACTCCAAAATTTGCATATTTCGTAGAACAGCGGAAAATAAGATGAAAATTCCACGCGAAGTAGAAACCAGCCTAACCAAACAATTCCTCCATCTTCTGTTACAGACTCAACAACCGATTCAATTTAACAAGCAGCCAGCACCAGGCACCAAAAATCTCCACGCCACAGTCGACGCCCGGTGTCGTCGTCTAGTGGCGAATCGTCGAGAGGCGGCGAAGCGTTGTCGGCAAGACGGCCGATCGTGCGAACCTGCTGAGTACTATTCCGCGGCTGCGAGGACCAGCAACAGCCCGAAGATTCTCCCAGCAAAGGGCAAGATGCACATCGAGGTGCAGGTGGCGCTCAACTTCGTGATATCGTACCTTTACAACAAACTGCCACGCAGGCGGGTGAACATCTTCGGCGAGGAGCTCGAGAAAGCGCTGAAGGACAAGTTCAAGGGTCACTGGTACCCTGAGAAGCCATTCAAGGGATCGGCGTTTAGATGCCTGAAGACCGGCGATCCCGTCGACTCTGTGCTCGAACGCGCCGCCAAAGAGAGCGGTGTGCCTATCCAGGACATCCTGGAGAATCTGCCAGCCGAGTTGGCTGTCTGGGTCGATCCTGGAGAGGTGAGCTACCGTATCGGCGAGATGAACGCCGTCAAGATCCTCTACTCTGAGACTGGAGACCCTCACGAGGACAGCTCGGCCGATCGAGAGGTGACCAAGACCTTCAATCCCGAGGCTCAATGCTTCAGGCCCATCGAGGCCGTAGGCACGTCCCTAGGCGGGCTGAGCCTCAGTCCCAAGTCCACGTCGCCGTTCCCAAGCTCGCTGGGCAGCAACGCGAGCAACGGGTCGTCGAACAACCAGCAGAGCGGACATGGATCTGGTTCCTCGTCTGCACCGTCGCCGACGCCCATCACCAGCTCGTTCAAGGGCTCGCCTAGTCCTGTACCGGCTTTCATACCGCGCACTACCGCGCCGCTCACCTTCACCACCGCCACCTTCGCGCAGACCAAGTTCGGCAGCACCAAGCTGAAGACCAGCAGCAAACGGGCGAACAGGTTGGTGAACGATTTTACGTATGATTCTCTGTGGGGTTGGGGATTGCGGTTGCAGGCTCATCTGAATGAACCATTCCCTCCACAATTAAATTCCCTTATCGTACAGTATGCAAGTAAAGTTCCTGGACTCTGAGATGTTAATCGTTTATCGTGGTGGAATATAGGACGGTAAAATGGGAAAGAATGAAACGTCAGTACGTAACACTTTCGTTGCGTACGTGTACATACAGATGTCCCTAAATACACGCCAGCTATCAACTATTGTACATAGTACAATCTCGAAATTCATCACTTGAAATGCTATCAGAAGTGCACCTAATTATCTCTGAGACGTCCAGGACAAACTTTCCAACCAATCCTACATCCATTAAACACACCTACAATTATCGAGCCACCCGCATACCCTTAACTCGCAATCTGAACACCGGCAAAGGTCTACGCCCATAATCCCCCATAGTCTCCATTTTCCCTGCTGATATTCACCGAACCAGCATCCAGTGTCTCCAACCGCAGTAACCGAGCGAGTAAACTAGCGAGCAGACAGATGAACCACACGTAAACGTGTTGCTTTCAGGATGTCCCCCACCGAGTTCTCGAACTACATCAAGCAGCGCGCCATGCAGCAACAGATCCACCATCATCACCACCATCAGCACCAGCAGCAACAGCAGCAACAACAACAGCAGCAGCAGCAACAGCAACAACAACAGGCAGCAGCTGGTGGTCTACCTGTGTCACAAAGCTCACCGCGTAGACGCAGCCTCTCCCCGGGAAGCATAGTAGCTGGTGCTGGTCAGCAACACACGGATCCAAGCGCGTACTTCTTCCAACATGGTCCAGCCGCGTATCATCCTCAATTCCCTCATCGTAACATCTTCGACTCGTCCAGCCACGGCGGTTACCTGTCGGCCGATCTCTACACAGGCGCAAATTTCCCGTCGTCCTACCTCGATCCAACGACGATCGCCGGCCACCAGTTCTACGGTGGCAGCGTGAACGGCACCAGCAACGGAAACTCACAGAGCGCCGCGAACCTCGGCCCAGTTGGCTCCGCCGCGACGAACAGCAACGTGAACGGAACAGGCCAGCAACAGGACAAGACAGCGCTCGTCGAAGGCCTGAACAACTTCGGCCTCGGCTCCGTGGCGCCGTATCCGGCCAGCCAGTATCAACACCTCCTCGTAGCCAACTAAAAAACCGTGCGAACGGACACCGAGAGAACAGTGGCCAATCCTCGGCCAATTCTCGGTACATCGTCGCCGGACAGGAAGGAAGGGAGGAGGAGGAGGATCATCAGAGAGACCGGGCCGCCGTTTCAAGACGATGTAGTACCAGTCTCTCCAGCGTCGAGACGTCGTCCAGAGTCTAGGTTCCGTACCCTGACACACCCGATCCGCCTGCACGCAGCGGACGTGGATTCCTGCTCACCCACTAGTTCCCACTCTGTCTCTCTCCAGCAACGAGTATCCAACCGGAAGTCGCCACGGTAGCTCTGATACAAAACAAACGAAAAGAAAAAAAAATAATACAAACAGAACACGTAGTTAACCCCAGGATATCGGTCACATTGAGGGGTCGCCTGGGTGGTAAATGCCAACGGCGACGCCTGTGTAATCCTTTTCGTCGAGGGAGCAATCCAGGTTCATCGACTCCTGTTTTTTCTCACATTCGACATCCCTCGGAGAGAGGAATCTGTACCTCTTTGCCAGGGAGTATTACCTCTCTCGTACGGGCAGCTGGTCCATCACACACACACAGACAGACGCGCGCGCAATCTTGTATACGTGTGAACACGCGGGGGATAGAGGCAGAGCGGCAGAGAGGAGAGACGCCTTCAGGCCTGAGAGGACGCCATCGGAACGAACAGCGGGACAGCGGATCAAGAGTATACGCGACCGTTCGCGAGATAGAGTTAGATACGAGAGAGCGAGAGTGAGAGTGAGATTATATAGAGCGTGTAGAGAGTAGAGAGAGAAAGAGAGAGAGAGGAGACGATGGATTCGAGTTCGATGGTGTGCGGCTGTGTGTGTGCTGAAGCGTGGGTGAAAGACGTTCGAGCGAGGACATAGAGAGAAAGAGAGAGTGAGAGAGAGGTACGAGTGTGAATGAAATGGAGGTATGAAGAGGAGGAGGAGAGACTGTTCGATGTGACGAGACTCGCGAACGCGAACTTTGATCGACTAACGTTGAAAGAGAGAAATAGAGAGAGAGAGAGTGTATCTAACGTTCTGTCAAACCGGATCACACACGGACACCCGATTTGCGATGGCGCTAGGCGTCCGTTCGACGATTGGCTGGCTCTCGTTTGCGTCGCGTTCACCTGGATCAGCCATCTGGAGACACATAAGACACTTTTCGAGAAAATACAAAAGAATCACTCTTACACGTGCATATATAAATATATATATAGAAACACGATGTACTCTATTATACAATACACAGAGACCAATTCGTGCTATTTGGAAATTTCAGAGAGGGGAATACGAAAGATATAGTAAAATAGTCGAACGACACGCCACGGCGCCCATACTAAAGGGAAGCAGCGGAAAAAGCCAAGAGACACAGACACACGTACGTAAAGAAAAAATGAAGAGAAATTTCACACACGCAACGGACACACACTCACTCCCACCCGTATATACCTGGCGACCCAAAAAGAGAAAAAGAAAAAAGAAACACACGAGTCTATACATTTCACCCACGTGGAACACACGGAAACGCCCCGCGCCTCGCTCAGCTGCTGGCCATACCTGCCATACTTGTCGCGAAGAGAAACAAAAAAAAAAGAAAACTAAACAGAGTACACCTGAGGAGGGCGGGGTGTGCGGACACTTAATCGCGCACGACTTCACCAACACGTACACACAGATATTACCAACGTGTAATAATTTATTTTTTCACTGGTATAGTCGGAGAATTGATAATGAATATATCTGTAGAGCCTATGTATTATATTCAAGATATGCACTCACTTCGCGGGTTCTCGCGGAACGGTGTAGGGACTACCTGTAGCCGCTGTCGAAGCGTCGACGAACGGAACGCCCGGGGACGCTGAGTACAATATGAAACGGAACAACGCACCTTCCTGGTGTTCTTCTTTTCGAGGTGTTACACGAATAGAGAAAACACGGTGAGAGAAGGAGAGTAGTATCTGCTCATCGGTCATAGACGACACAAGAAGCAAATAAATGAAAAATAATCGAAGAAGAAGATGAGAAAGGAGGACGAAGGGGAGACAAAACATGGCTGCCGGCGGAGCCCAAGGGGATTCTTTCTCGATCGAGTCGCAGATGGTGCTCGCGGTTCCATACCGTTCGGAAAACTCGTCCTCGGTACGATTTTACATTTTATTTTTATAATAAATGCAGTAGAGCGTAGGAGAGAAAAAAAAAACAATGTGAAAAAATGCAACGGCGAGAGGGAGAAGAGAGGAGTGGTGAGAAGAGGGGAGTTATAGAAAAGGAGGAAGAAGAAGAATAGAGAGAGAGTGGCGGTGTGTGTTCGCACGAACGCGGCATTAATGGCTGCCCGGCCGTTCGACCGTCCGTTTCCGGTTCACGCTGGCTCTCTAATCCATCCGGACGTTTTCCTTTCGGCGCGCGTGTCACGCCGCTGCTGGGGATTCTCCTTCGTCTCTTAACGGAACAAACATCCCATCCACGGTGATCGTGGAGGTTCGCCTCGGCCAAACATCGTCGACACAGTTGGCGAACTTTCCTAATTCCGCGCCATCGAGCTTGCGAGCTTCTACGGCTCGCCTTTAATTTCTCGGTCTGTTCGATCAATCTACTCTTGCGAACTAGGGGGCGGCCAGCGGTTGTCCGAAGTTTCACCATAGTTCGCCTAACCGTAGTCCGACGATGTTCGATGATCCAGGGACAAAGGACGGGGTCGAAAGGGAAACAATGGAGGCGGCCGATGATTGGAGAGGCGAGCGAACGGCCGGTTCGCGTTCGCGAGATTAATTAGGTGATTACGTTATTAAAGGCCACTGTTACTGTCCTCGACGGCCGCGATGCGACCGTGCTCGTCACCTCGAACGCTGTCTGCGAACGTTGATCCGCCTTTGTACGAGGTCTCCGCGGAGGAGGAGCTGTGAACAGAACAAAATTTCTTTACCTTTCTCTTTCTTTCTATTCTTTCTTTGCTTTGGGTTTAGTTCTTTTGTACGGCGGTCAAGTTCATTTCGGACACTTTATACGCGCGTTTTCGTTCAAGATCTAATTACTGCCAGCTCAAGGTATACTCGAGATCGTACTTCTGCTTTCAGCGTTACGTCCAACTGTTCAGTGTATAGTTTCCTTCTTCTATTTTCTGTTTCTCTTTATGAAACTAACGAATCTGTTAAATTTCCCAAGCAATGATT
>NW_017100220.1:602981-607769 GCF_001263275.1 Habropoda laboriosa
TTTAATATTTTTTATTTTTATATTCATACTATTAAATACTTAACTTAAAAACATACTTACGAACGTGCATATGTAAGAAAGGATCCAACTTGAAGAACAAGCAAAAAAATGTCAACCAAGTTTATCCAACACTCCAACGCTGAAGACCTCGAGCATCCATCGATCAATCGTCGTATGTCTTGTTAACATTGTCAAGCATAAATCACGGCCGATTTCACGATCGCTTAGGCACGTGAGGGAAAAAAGAAAATCGAGTCACGGTCGACGTCGTCCGTCGAGACGCTATTAGAGACGCGACAGCAACGATGGCGGAGGTGCCGCGAGCCGCGGGCCGGGCACTAGGTGCTAAAAGTATAAAAAAAAAGTGTTTAATCTTGTCGTCATGGGACAAACGTACGGAATACACGCGGTCAGAGAGTGTCGACGAGCTCGCGGGAATTTCCTACATTCTTTTCTCAATCGAAAGAAAAACAAAGGGAACGATGTGTCGCGATCGATCCAGCGCGTCCTCTCTCCTTTAGGCTAGTTTAGCGTGACACTTTGTATCGTGGTAAGTGTAACAAGTAGTATAATTTTAGGCGTGACGTTCGTCGTTGTTTCGTACGGATTTTTATATAGCCCGATTTTGTATGATCGACGCCGAGCAGCAGCTTCCTGTACTTCGGTCGTTCCTTCTGGATCGAGATTGCGCGATCGACCAAACGTGAAACGAGGCGAGATTCTCGTGCAAATACACGACGACGACGTGTTGCTTCGGAGGCAGATTAATTAGGAACGATTAATAGGGAACGTAATTCGAAGTTTCCTGTCCTAGGAAGGAGAAGGGAATTTCGTAGAAAATTTGTACGACTGGAGAAGAAATTTGGTAGAAAATTGGTGGGATTGAGAATTTCCTGGCTCGGGGGAGAAAATAATGAAATTTCGTAGAAAATTCGTAGGATCGAGAAGATAGACGAGCGAGTCGGCAGATCTCTGGCTGTGTGGGGGGTGCTAAAACAAGTTTTTAAACTGCGGAACTAATAAGGGTAGAGAGGGGGTTGAGAAGCACGAGGAATAGTGGCGAGAGGGGACAAGGCGGGAGGACAGTACCCTTTAGTAATATCTAAACTTAATTGTAACTATTAACGATACGTACGACTGTGGTAGCTATGCTAGTACCTGCTATTGTTAAAGAGAGAAAGAGGGAGAGAGAGAGAGAGAGCGCGAGAGAGAACGAGAGAAAGAAAGAGAGAAGAACGAGCGAGAGAAAGAGAGAGAAATCGAATCGATGAAAGAGTGAGTCGAGAAAAAGGGAATATCGCGACTTTTCGAGGTTATGTTCGTCGCGGAACACCGGAAGCCATCGTCGTCGTCTATGAACAGATCATCTCGATCTGTTTCGAGCGACTTGATCGATGGTTTTACACCGTCGATAATCCGCGACGACGGAAGAAGTTTGATATTGACGGGAGATGATCGATGGATCGCGATCTAGCCTCGAGACGATGAAAAATGCCCACTAGAGAACACCTCGCGCCGATTATTTTTCTAATCTTTGTAATCGAACGAACGGAGGAAATTTCTTCGATTAGACCGAAAGGAGACATCGCAGAGAGACGATTTTGTCGCGCTTTACGGGGCTGATTCGTTCATGTCGTCTCGCGGCGTCGCGATTCAGAGGATCGAGAGACGTTAGAGAAGGACGTAGCGAAAGAAGGAAGAGAGGAATATGTATCGAAGGGGAAGGCAGAAGTGGAGCAAGTGCGGCGTCGCGATTCAGAGGATCGAGAGACGTTAAAGGACGTAGCGAAAGAAGGAAGAGAGGAATATGTATCGAAGGGGAAGGCAGAAGTGGAGCAAGCGTTGCAATAAGTTGCGAATCAAATGTGGATCTCGGCTTGAGGCGAGAGGCTCAGCTCAGCGAAGAATCAAACACACATACACGATGTATACTCTTGTAGCAAAACCAAAAAAAAAAAGAAAGAATGAACGGAACGGGATTTATTCTGAATCGAATCGAAATCGCGGACGCTTAGAGGCGCGAGACGGAAAGGTGTGGTGATAAAGGAAAGGGGAAGAGAGAGAGAGAGTGAGAAAGAGATGAGGTGGAGAAGGGCAGAAGAAGGAAACGGGATATTGATATAGAGCATACATTGAGATACACAAAAGATAAACATATAGTATTATACGATTACAATACGATTGTAATGAAACACTTTGTAAGCAAGGAAACAAAAAAAAAAAAAATTACGCATAGTTTTCCATAATCTGTAATGGATGTATTCGTTAAACAAACAAAGAAAAAAACATGAGGACGATGAGAGAGGTGTTAAGGTTAAACACTTACATACGTACCATACATGCACACGTATACATTAACAGGGACACGCACACACACGTTGACTTACACGTAACACGCAGGAGGGAAAAGCCGTGAGATACAAACGTACACACAACACGCTGATTAAATCACGTTCGAACGATTCAACAAAGAAAAAAAAAAAAAAAAAAAAAAAAAAAAAAAAAAAAAAAAAAACGACACACAAGAAGTAAACGGAAAAAGAACAAAAAAAAGTAATCTACTAATTAATAAAACACGAAGTAACGTGACGACGTAACAAACGGTAAATCTGTCTCTTTAAAGTATCATGTGTCTATAAACTATAGCGATCGATATTGTCTCTTTAACCGTAAATGGAGAAACAAGTAATCGTGGTAACGTAACTAATGTCATAGCGATAACCGAACACTGCAATATTAGATATAATATATATTCATACATTTATAGATGGGGGGAGAAAGTGGACGGGGATGGATTTGCGAGCGAGTGGGACGGGAGGGAACGTTGCACGCGGCTCTGACACGCGTGATTCCGATATAAATACGAGAGGAAACGGTATCGTCGTCGTCGTCGGTTCGTTCTCGATTCTCCTCTTTCTCGAATGTACACAGATAAAGGCAAAGAAGAAAAGGAAAGAAGAAAGAGCAAACGGTCGGAAAAAATGATGCACACGTGAAACAGTAGAGAGAACGAACTGAAACACAGAAATGGCGCGTGTCAGAGCGGAAGTGAGCAAAAGAGAGAAACGAAAAGTGGGCACGATCTCCAGGCACAGTTGAAAAGAGAAAGCCGTTTCGTGCTAAAACAGCAAGAGAAAAGCAAAACGAAGCTGAATGGAAGAGAACAATATTAATATGCGTTTTGTGTATCGGACACACTCGAAGTGACACACACACACCCATTCACACGTACATGTACACACAGGACACGTAACACGCACACGACACACGGTGAAACACAAAGGAAGACCCAAAAAAAAAAAAACCTATCGATTATTCTACCAAGTAATGAATTAACAAGAGGATGATCATTAGATTTGTAATTAATTACATATATATTTTTCAATACTTTAACTACTTGCTGAATGTAAGGCGAAGGGGGGCTGGCCCGGTCGACTTCCGGTTCTCGGCGGTCTCGAAACCAGAGAGAGAAAGATAGATGAGAACGTCGAAACACGAGGACAAATCGATACTCTATCCATCGACGAAACAAGAATATATACCAGACGAACCAACTGAAGAGAGAAGGAGGGAAAATGACGCGTTCAGACGTCGTCTGAGACCGGAAATCGACGGATCGGCCCTCGATTGCGGGACCGGAGGGCGCGCCATGTTGACTCCAAGCTGGGCGTCCCTCGGGCAATGAAGGGAGAGGTCTACGAGAACGAGAGAAAGGAAGAACCTTTTTGTACCCCACCCAAGTCACACTCTCGGTGTCGAAATGGTAAAGAAAAACCAAAAAAACAAGCAACTATGTTACTCGTGTAAGTGCATCCTAAATGTAACTGTTACGAAATGCCCCTTCTCCGAAGCCCCACCCCAGGCCCCAGTCTTCATCGTTTCGTACGTAGCAAAAATACAGAGCGAAAGGGAGAGAGAGAGAGAGAGAGAGAAAGAGTGGACAAGCGGCAGAGAGACCGGAGAAAACGAACAGAGACGAGAATAATAGAGAGTGTGAAGAAATGTGAGAGAGAGAGAGAGAGAATGCGTGCGTGCGTGTGTTATATATACGTGAAAGGGACGCGTGAATTTCTCGATCGACACGAGAGGTGGTGCGTCGAACAAAAAATCGGCGGAGAAACGAAATTTCCGGAGGACGAAGAAAGCTAAGAGACCGCGCGAACGTTCGATTCCGTTGTTTTTCTTCGTTTTGTGCGTGGAAGATCTCTTTGTTTCTCGTGCAAAACACCGTTTTCTTCCCACCCCCTTTCGTTTTCCGTCACACCGACGATTTTTACACGCGCCTCGCTGTATCTACTATTGTCGCCGTGCGGATCTATCGTCGTTTCTCTATTCACGATTTTTTATGTACGTGTACAATTCTTGTTACTAGGGTCGAATGAGTGTGATACAAAAGTCTGTGTGTTTCGAATGAGTGTAACGAGTATATGCGCGTGTGTGTGCATGCGTGAAATTGAGAGAGAGAGAGAGAGAGAGGGTAAGAGTGGGAGAAAAAAGGGGTTGCGCTTGCGAAGATGAGCGCGAGCGAGACAAACAGCGAGACACTGTGCGCCTATATATGTATATCTGTAATATCTGTATATTGCGTTATGTAAGCTATATAAGGACACCTTTTTAATTTCTTACCGTCGACCCGTCGGTCCGTCTAAACGGATGGACCGCGAACGGATCTTTCGATCGTGGGGAGCGACGCTGATCGATCGATCGATTCGCTGGAATTCACGATTGTCGAGTGACGATAATTTCACGTGCCGACGAGAGACGATCAGCGACGTTCGCACGTTTTGC
>NW_017100220.1:608568-625566 GCF_001263275.1 Habropoda laboriosa
ATATTATATACATATACATACACTGCTACATTATATTTTGTTTAACGAGGAGACAAACCAAAAGAGCAAACAAAAAAAAAGCGAAAAAATCTATGAAAAAACAAATGGGAACGAGATACGACACACGGAGAGCAAGAGTAAGAGAGAGAATGAGGGAGAACAGTGTCGCGTTTTCGGCGTGTTGCTTGTTTTAAATTAAAGATCAGGGTGAGTCGAGTGAGAGTGCGAGAGTGAGAGGGTGGGAGAGTTTGGTGGAAGCGTTTCTTGAAATTTTTCGAGCGTCCGGGCCGTCCCCTCGACCCGAAGAAAACGAAAGAGATGAAGGAAAGCAGCGAGGTGAGACAGAGAGAAAGAGGGCGAAGCGATTGGAAAATTTGACAGATGCACGACGATTTAAACAGACACACGGAGACACACGAACGTACGACGAATACACGGTGATGCGGTGACGATTATACAAAACGGGGGGAAGGAACGGGAGAGTGAAACGAAGGGATTGAAAAAGAGAGAGAAACCAAAAAACGAAGTGTGAGACAAAAGTGAAACTCGCGTGTAATATACTTATAATATCATTTTGTAAATTATTTTTTGTATTTTTATATATATATATCTATATACATATATATAAATATCGAAGCATACGAGACAAAAAGCGGAACAGTGTTTGTGCGTACGAAGCGGAAATAAGTGGCGAAGAAAACGAGAGAGAGAGAGAGAAAGGACGTGTGAAAGGGAAATTCCGACGAGGGGAAGAAAAGTGGCGAAAAGTTTTGGGCATGATTGTGGAGAGATTGAGAAATCGAATGGAAACGAGAGATACGGGAGAGCGTGCGATGCATGAGGAATGGACGAGCGGGAAATAAATACGAAAGAGGTAGAGAGAGAGTAAGAGTGGAAGGGAAGAAAAATCTCGCGACGCATTGATAACACTGACGATACTTAAAGAAAGGAGAAGAGAAAAAAAAAAAGAATCGATCGCTTGATCAAAAGAAATCGTCCTTTCGTTGATCGAGAGCGGCGCCAGAAAAGATGCTGTTCGTTAAAAAAAGAGATGCAAAAACAAAATATACCAAAACAAGAAAAATGAAAGCGAAAAAGACGCGCGCGTACGATATGCGCCTGTATGTGCAGCCTGTTCGTGAAAAGGAACAAACGTGTACACAGACACATACACATAAGAAGACAACACGTACATACAGAAAAAAAATCTCACCCACGAGACACAGAATTGTGTTTCTTTGATTATTTTTTTTGTTTTTTTTTTTTTTCATTTTATAAATTCGCGACACGACTACGAAGTCCCGAATTTGATAATCGAATTTTTGTTCCCTATTATTTGTACCTTTGTATTGTATTCTGCAGCTTGTCAATGCTTTGTTTATTACTACTACTATTACTACTACTATTATCGTTATTATTCTTCTTATCTCTTATGTAAGTCTCTAATTACTCTAATTAATACTTACTACCATTATCGAGTATATGAATTTCAGATATTGTACCGTTATATACATCGACCTTGTTTTTTGTACCACTCTTTTTGATCGCGCGTTCTCCGAATACGAAAACCCGCGCATTCTTCTTGTTTCTTCTTTTTTTCTTCTGAGTTTTTCCCTCTCGAACAAGGAGAGAAAAAGAAAAGAGAGAACGAGAAACAAAACGACTGCGCGACAACAGTGGAAACCTCGCAACAACCAGTTTAGTCGTATTTAAGTAGAGCCAGAGAAGCAGCAGCGTGTTGTTAGGTTATTAATTAAGAGCACCATGCGCTAAGGTGAACGGAAGCGGCACGCACTTCCGGGAGGCGCGTTCGTGGAGCACACGATCCACTTGGTCGAGGGGTTGAACGCTTCGAAGAACACCGGAGTCTCGAGAGCAAGGAGGGGAATAAACGAAAAAGAAATAAAAGGGAAAGAAGACGAAAGAGCGAGAGCGAGAGAAAGAAAGGGAGAGAGCGAGAGCGAGAGAGAAGAGTGGACGATCCAGATCTTTTATAATTTTATAGAAAAAAAAAAGAATACACAGTCGATTCCTGGTTAGCTCGGAGCCAAAGGAGTCCTAGGAAAAAAAAAAAAAACGAAGACACTAGTTCGCAGGTTCTTTTTCCGAAAATTCAACCGGCGACTCTTTCGCGTGCAAAACACCGAGAATGAGATGATTCGTGGCGAAGGAAACGTTCACCTCCTCGACGGACAGATCGATCTGTGCGCCATTTTACTTCTATTTCTTACTCTTTTTGGTTTTTTCTCTTGGTGTTGCTGTTTCGTGTCTCCGTCGTTGAGTGAGAAGAGAGAGCTTTTCTTCTAATTGCTGGCTGCGAAGAAATCCGTCGAGAAGTTTCAAGAAAATTTCGTTTCACGCGTATACATGTGTGGAGAACTGTGAATGAATGAATTTGTTTAAAAGAGTAAAGAGAGAGAGAGAAAGTGAGAGAGCAAATGATCCAGAGAGAGAGAGAGAGAGAGAACGAGCGTGACGTTTCCTGCTTGCTTGCTTTTGCGTGCGTGCGCTGGAAACCTTTCGTTTTTTCGCGAGGGTGTGTTCTTTCTTATTGTATAGTTTTCTCGTGCAAAGTACGGTGGACGAGGGTGGTGCCGATCAAATCTCGCTACCTGGATCGAATCTCCGTACCGCCGCTTTCGACTTAACTCCGATCTGATCGTACGACTGAGGCTCGCGTGCTGCAGTTCTCTCTCGACACACTTTCTGGGCAGAGTTGGTCGATTCTTAGGCGGGAAATTCGAAGATGGCATTCGAGAAACCGTCCCTCCGTGGAAGTGTTCTCTGAAGCGAACTAGCGAAAATTACATTTTTAGACCGAATTAAATATATTCGTCGTTTCTTGCGAATTATTCTTTGCCCGGGGAACATATTCCCATTCGTGACCTAAGCGAACGTGTGGTGGCGCCTGCAAATTATGATATTCAGCTTAACGAACATTAACAGATTATACCGAGTTTGAATCATTTTCAAAATGGTATACGCTTGAGTTCGCCTTGAATTTCATTGCCGTCGCGTGAATATCCGAAGAGAAAATTGGGTCAAAGGAAATTCGAATATTAACCATAGCAAAATAGGGGAAAATGGAAGGTTAGAAGTGACAAAATGGCAATCGACACTCTGCCCATGGGATAAAAATAGACAATTTTCACAATAGAGAGAGCGCAGCTACGAGGACGATATCTCCCGTGAATATAGAGAAAAGTGGAGTATCGATAGTATCGAGGATCGAAGAAGGGCGGAGGAGATCCAGGAGGGCGTCGGTGAGGTCAAGGGGAGGGCGCCTGGTATTAGTACACATTAGTTTCTTCGATAGGAGGCGCCCAATTAGTTGTTGGAATTTTGTAGTCTAGGCGATAATTCTCGATATAGTTCAATGTTGTCGAGTTTTTATTAGTTGAGCGAGCGAACGCGCGCGATCGTCGTCGGAAACCGGAACGGCCCAGCGTGGTGTATACCGCGGCGTGCGAGAGCACTTCCGGTCTGAGCGTGGGATCGACATGGTCACGATCACGACGAGCTTCGAGCTTCGATATATTTCGCTGTGGGAAAATCGAGTGTGCGTTTCTTTCGGACGAGAATAAACATCACGTGTTTGTTCCTAGAATTCGTTTGTGGAAATCTTCAATCAGACATGGCGGTTTTTTCGTGCAAATCGCTTCTCGAGGTCGATCTTTTCACGCTTCGTACTTGTATAGTTTCGAAAGTAAAAAGGACTGTGCTCTGTCTCTATTCGACAGGGCGATTAAATACATTTCGTTCGTAAGTTCAACGGAATTATTAACTAGGATAATTGATTATGCTTTCTAGTGCGTAGAACGAAGCGAAACCATCGCCAAACCAGTCACGGAAACGTACAAACGATCGTCTGTTACGATCGATCGAAGCAAGTTCGTTGTTGCTGGTGTCACACGTTTGTCGCGATCGATTTTTTTACGAGGAGAGACGCGTTCACGGGGATTTACGTCGACGTTGCCTCGACTGGCTGTCCTGAAGAGAACGAGGCGCGTGTTTTGCCAACGTAAATCTTCCGGAACGCGTCGGTTCCATCGACACGCTTCAAATCGCGAGACTCGATTCTTGTCCAACAACCCGTAGAGACACTTTTATAGTTTGTCGAAGGAAAAAAGACACAGACAAGTTTCGTTGCCTTCTTGTCGAAGAAAAACAAAATGATCAATTATCACGACGAGAAGATTGTAAAAGAAGGAGAAAGTGTGAGAGGCTTCGTAAACAGCAGTTGGAAGGACCTAATTCGTTGACATTCGTTTTGATACAACAGCGCAGAATAGATTTGCCGATCTAGACTAGTTTCTGAATTTTTATAGAAATTTTATACAGACCTCGACGCAGCATCGGTGTCCTCCAACTATCTAGCGAACGAAAGTCTTACCAACTTAACGGAACTATTCGCGAGAAATGGAGTTAAGCTTTGAATATATATACATATACTCTCACACTACCTCGTTGCGAATTTCGTCGATTATCCACGATTTACCGAGATCGCTAACAATCTCCCGACAAACTTTCGTTCACAACACAACCAAAAATGTTAATATACATATACATACCTACATATGTGAATTCTCGCAACATTGTTACACACGTTAATACATTCGAGAAAAGTAGAACGAAGAAGAAATTTTTTACGCGAAGAACGACGAAGAAAAAGAATCGAGTCTCGATGGAAGGACCGAGGCTAACCTGTTCTCCGGCCTGACTTCCGGTTTCCCCCGAGACCCGGCGACTCGTCTCTGCGAATCGATGTGTGGTTAGTCGCGACGATATCGAGTCATTAGGTGCGCTCGAAGTGTCCCATGTGAGTCGAGAGGGACGAGATCTCGACGAGAAGAGACACTTCTGTGCAGCGTCTCGTTCGGCACGCGCTACCACCGATCGCTGCCCCGCGAGTCGAGGGACTTCCGTTTCCTGCCTCCTCGCCTCCCTATTCCCTCGCGCGGTTAGCTAATTTTCCTCTTTTTAATTTGACCTCTTCGGTTCGAGACGAAACGAGACGAAAAGTGAAAAGAGCGAATGGGAGGTTGTAGTTGGTAGCAGGTTAAAGCCAGCGCGTTCGTGTTCGATCGATGATCGATGAACGTTGGCTGGCGGAGGTTCAATGGGTCGCGGCGCGTCTCTGTTGCACGGTCGCTAATCCACGACGTGTGAACGTTAGATGAAACCTTTATCTATATATTTGCCACGATATTCAATACGTGAATGAGTATATCTATTAAAATAATATTGATATAAATACATAGAGACAGAGAGAAAGAGTGGAATAGAGTGAACGGGAGAGAGCGAGAGAGAGAAAGCTCGTAGAGAGAGCGTGTAAGGGAGAGTGTGCGCGCGCGAACGACGAAGAGAGAGAAAGTATGGTAATATCATGAAATTATTATTCTTTGTTACTTCTTTATAATTAAAACAATAAAAAAGCTGCTGAATAAAAAGATGCCGGACCTTTGTTATTTTATTCACGCCTGTCGTTTTCCAACCGTACTTTATTGTTTATTTGGGTGATTAGGTATCGGAGGTAGCCTAAGTTATGTGCACATTTCCCGTCTGAAAATATTTGGAATTTCTGACTAACTGTTTTGATTATTTTGCAAAAATTAAGTGATCATGATCATTGGGAATTTTTATTATTCTTCTTTCAACCCTGCTGTTTCGTTTACTTTTCGGTGATTAAGAAAGAGACTTAAATTATACAGACATTTTTCATTTCAGAATATTAGGTTGGCCAAAAAGTTTGTGCGGTTTCTAATTCAGCTGAAATGTAAGATTAATTGTTAACTGTTAAGTCACCTTTTGTTTTTAAGATTTGAGCTGAAGTTGCATTTCAAAGGGCAGGAAGACAATCATAGCCAAAAACCGCGCGAACTTACTGGCCAACCTAATATATGGATTTTCCTTTTTTCACTTTTTTGACAATTTTTTGAAAATGGTTTCAAATTACTGCAACGTAAGCCGATTCAACACAAAATTAGCGATAAATTATTGTCACATTTGTATGCTTTTCTATCTTGTTCACTTTCCGATAAACAGAAAAATGACATTTTCGTTCATTTACTCATTGAATGCAAAACTGCAATATAATTACAATGATAATGGAAACTTTCGAATATTCCTCATATTATATTCTATACCTTAACGTACGTAACGGATTTGCTTGAACCCATTTGGGATCGATACTCGTTCAATTTAACTTAGAAAAATAGAAATTTGACATTAACACATTTCACCGCAAATTGCTGACAAAAAGCAAAATACAGTTTTCCAGAAAGAGAACTAAAGTTAGTCCCAAATGGGTCAAGCAGAATATATTCGATTGGAAAATTGATGATTGTAAATTACAAATAAAAACTTCGCTTTCGATTCAATTGGGACTCGCAGCTAGATTTCTAATTTGGATCTAGTTCAGAAAAGTTGGATTTTTAAATGAAAAAATTTGAATATCTGGGAGCTGAATCGTCCAAGAATTTAAATTAAAAATTTTCAGTCCAACCACATTTTTGATTTCATCAAGCTGAGAGAGGAGTACTTTAAAATTCCTAATTCAGATCGGCGGAACTTTCGAAGCTCGTAGTATGTCGATTTTACAATGTCAATTGCTACGTTTAATCCAGAAGAATTATTCTTTCTTCATTGATCTCCAAAAAGAAAAACTACATAAAGAGTTATATGGCTTTACACTAATTGTTAGGTCAGCAAGGGGACGATTTTGTGATACGTGATTTCTAGTTCAGCAAACCGTTATTTTTAATTTAGCAGACCGGTCTGCAGCCAACATGCGGCACCTAGAATTTCTCAAATATTAAAGAATAGGCTATTGTTCGCTCAGTAAGGCAAGGTATCATAAAGTCACCCTCAAAGGGTCTTCGAGGCCTCTCGGTACCTGACCTTCCGAACGAGTCGGAGAGTCAGAGTTGACCTGGCCGAGTTTTCCCCCCTTGTTGTCAAATTTCCATCCAGCAAGGACCAGCTTCGTCACCCCCGCTCCAAGGACGTGACGAGCTCCGAGCGCAATGGAAGGATGTGATACGGGGTTGGTCACTTAGTAATTTTAAGAACCTCCCTTCGCGTCCCTTCTTCAAATTTTAGAAGATTTGGAGAAGAGACGACTGGATAAGAAGGCCGGACTTAGCTTAAGAGGCAGTGTTAATACACAGACCATGAGTTACATTAGGAATCTTAAGGATTCAGTCAGACTCTCAACGCGATACATTCAATCTTCAGACGGCACCTAGTGCAATATTCCAAGTACGCGGAGATTAGTACCCGAGTGCTTAACATTAATTTGTACGATTCTCGCATTATTAATTTACTACTTATCGAGTTGCTTGAGGTTTCAAATGACAATTGTATAAATCGTCCTGGAATTATCGAAGGGTGTTTATAATTCGGCAGAAAATTCGTTGGTTCAATTATCAATCGACCTCGTCATCCGTATAATCGTAAAAACGGCGATTTTCGCGGCGGAATAAAAAAAATTACCGCGGACATGATGGTTATCCGTGGAACGAAGCAGCGGTGCGGCGTGTTTCGATGAGAGCAAGCGGAAAACGTATCGAGAAATTTATTTGCGTCCGATTGAAACGGCCGCGACGATATCGTGTCGCATTAATTCAACGGAGATCGCCGCGCGATACGTCTGCAAATGATATTTCGTTAGAACGCGATTCGTTCGCCCGTGATATATGTATATTCGTCGAAATATTTTCTGCCCGCTGTTTATTCGCCGCCGTCTGCCCGTGAACAGCGGAATTTCGAGCGGAAACGCGCGCGACAAAATATTTATTTTCATACGATATCACGATGTAACGCGTTCTATTTGCCCGTCAATCGATGCTTCGTTCCTTTTTTCATTTCGCTAGTTTGTTATAGGTTATTCGTAGTTGTTGGCCTGTTTCAGATTTCTTCTCTTTTGTCGTGTGTTCTTTTTTCTTCGGAGATTGGCGTAATTTCCTTGTTGCTCGGTTGTTTGTTAAGGATGACGAAGGAATTTGAATAAGGGGCAAACGAGGTTTCATATCTGATACATTATGCAAAGGAAGAGGGCTAGCACTGAATTACAGTATTTTATTAATGAAATTATGAATTGTGAATAATAGCTAGAATAAAGCTTCTGAATTAATATTTTTGTTAAAATTATTTACAAACGGACGTAATTTATTTGTACAATTTAGTTCGCCTAATAATTCTCCATGAGAATTGAATATTCAATTACAATGTTTTATCAATGAACATATTATTATGTAAAGTAGATAAAATAAAAATTCTGAAAAAGACAAAGATTCCTAAAGAAAATTGATATTTTTGTTAAAATTATTTACAAACGGACATAATTTATTTGTACAATTTAGTTTGCCTAATTATTCCGTTTGTTAAATCATTTTCCATGAGAATGAAATATTGAATTACACTATTTTATGAATGAAGATAGAATTATTTAAAGTAGCTAAAATAAAAGTTCTGAAAAAGACAAAGATTCCTAAAGAAAATTGATATTTTTGTTAAAATTATTTACAAACGGACATAATTTATTTGTACAATTTAGTTTGCCTAATTATTCCGTTTGTTAAATCATTTTCCATGAGAATGAAATATTGAATTACACTATTTTATGAATGAAGATAGAATTATTTAAAGTAGCTAAAATAAAAGTTCTGAAAGCAGACGAAGATTCGTAAGAAAAATTAATATTTGCGTTAACCTGATTTACAGACGAACATAATCTATTTATGCGATTTAATTTGCCTAAGAATTATCAAATAGAAGACTTAATAATTTTCCACGAGAGTAAAATAGAAAATTTCGCAGTTAAAATAATTTCAATTGTTATTTCGTTCAAGTGATGTTCTCGCTTGTTTATTCGTTAATTCGTTGCATGTTTAAATATTTATTGAAGTACAGCTAACGTTTTATTGATATCGATGATGAATATTTCAAATATTCACGTTTATATATGAAAATCAATTGCGATTTTCGTGTGATAACACCCTTTGAATTTTTATGAGCTTTATTTTTGTTTTTCTGCAAGTTTCGTCTGCATTCGTTGCATTATATTCCCACAGTATCTCTGATTTCCATTGCGGCCAGCGTTCATTATTTTATCCTGTTTCGATGATAGCTATTTTTAAAAATACTTCATCTACAAGCTGTTTACAATATTATAAATTGTTTCTCTATCGAGTATAATCCTGTCGTAACATTCGTTATTATAATTCCACAAGTGTACACACATAAGTGCATAGTGGACACTGCGAACTTTGTAGAAAACTTGTGGAAAATTCTTAACAAACTAAATGCCTCCCGTTGCACTGGAAATTTATGTATACTTTCAACAACAACCTAATTTTAATTCACAAATCGGTCTAAATCCCTTTCAGAGTTACAATCTTCCTCTACCCTTTCTTTTAAATACAAATTTTAATAAAAAAAGGTAATTTAATTTTTAATATTTCAAGATTCTCCATTTGTGATTGAAAATCTTTAAATATCAACAGTTCCAACCTATCGTATACGAAGCACAAGCAGTTTCTTCTTCATCTGAGACTAATCACAGCATAGAATTATCTACTACTAACTTCCTGAGAGGCTAGATACAGAAATATCAAGTACCCTTCATTTGAGGACTGTTCCGTCGCGCAGGTACGGAACGCATAGGGTCTTCGTTGACCGAGTTTATGGCACGCTCGCACGAGAAGGTTATTTTTGAGAGCAAAGACGCTTCGTAGCTCCGCGAAAAAATAAGTAATTTCTTACAGAACAATGCCTTTAGAATTTCGACTTATCCGCGTCCTCAATAACCGAAGACGTGTCATAAACCAGGTATTCTCTCGTGTGAACAACACACACACACAGTTTCCAACCGTACGAGGAGACACCAGAGTCTTCGAATCGCGAACGATCATTCGAGTCTAAAACAAAGTCGTCAATCGCATCGCATGACGCAGGTTTGCTAACGTTCGAGCAAAGTATACCTTTGAACTAATTACCCAATATTAATTTGGCGGGTAATAAGTCGTGAGCGCGAACAGTTTTGAAACAATCAAACGCGAACGCGACGCGACAAGGACGATTTGAATTTTGGTAGGTGAAGTTATCGAAATTGGTCCCGTGTAACGAGATCAAAAGAAAAAAAGAAGGAACATACAAATCGGAATTTTGGGTTAATTAAATTTGTTCGAAAAAGCGATGTCAGTGGAGAACGCGACGCGACAAGGACAATTTGAATTTTGGTAGGTGAAGTTATCGAAACTGGTCCCGTGTAACGAGATCAAAAGAAAAAAAGAAGGAACATACAAATCGGAATTTTGGGTTAATTAAATTTGTTCGAAAAAGCGATGTCAGTGGAACTTAATTTGTTATATTTTCCGTGCTATAGAAGGTCCTACTGAAGCGCGGGAAGCTGCGTTAACAGATATATACCCGCAAATAAATAAATAAAAGTAGGAAAATAAAGGAAAGTATCATTTTACGCAATCAGGATACGTTCCGCTATACATCGATAACGGCATCGTTAATAAGCAGCATCGTGTCGTCGATTTATTGCCGGTTGGCGCGTAACGACAGCCTTGCCACGTCGGATCCAGTGTCTCGAACAGTTCGCGCGTTCTCCAAGATTCCGCGGCCTCCCGTTCGCGTCAAATCTTTCGCGTAACGCGCACGCGCGACCTTGAAATTGGAGAACGAACCAGATGCTAGGCCAGCAGCGTTTCTCGTCGTCGATGATCGTCGTCTCTATGGTTTCCCGCGCTCGTTGCGTTACATAAACCCGATTTCCGTCGCAATTAGATTCCTACGACCGGTTTGTTGGACGCCCTCGAAGTTTGGCACGCGAACGACAATGTTCGCCTTATACTTTCCTACGTTTTTCTTCCCTTCTTCTTATTTACTGAAAATCCTAGAAGTTTCTTCTCGAGAGATCTCGAGTGTCGTGGTCGACTCGAGACTCGTTTTGTGGTTGTAGCTATCGATGAAACCGTACACGCTTTGTCAATTGTAACAATGTTTGTTGGGAGTAATTTGATAGCACTTCAGAAGATACTTGTGCAAGGAGAGGTTAGGTAATCTGGCAATAGGAAAAATAACTTATTCGCTATATTTTCGTTGAATTGTCGTAGCGATTTGTAGTGTTCTAATTGTATCACGCTCTGTTAACCTTTTCTGCGAGATGAACTGTCGCCATAAATTATAACTGAGAACGACGAAGAATGGCAAAAAGAATTAACGAGCTTAACAAGCTTCATATTTTTTCAAACTTTTGGTTACTGCAGTACAGTATTTTTTGTAGCACCCTTGATTACTATCCTTTTTACATTTTACGTTTTTTGGTCAATTTTGGGTTACTAATTTCTTTCTTTGCATTCTGCATTTTGCAATTTTTGTAACATTTCTAATTACGAATCTTTTTGTATTTTTGCATTTTGTATTTTGCAATTTTTGTAACATTTCTAATTACGAATCTTCTTGCATATTATGGTAGCGAGGACTGAGCAAGAAAGACTACCTCACGAGTAAATTCACCGACCACGTCGAAAAGATTGAAGTGTATTTCTGAGATTAATTCGAGCGAAATGTTTACCAAACTAGAAATTTCTTACTAAACAAGAATTTGGTAAAAAAATCGTCTTCTCACCGATCTTCTGAAGAAACAGGGAGTAACTACGATCTCTCGATATCCACACTGCCATTTTATGCACCTTCTGGTCTACCACCTACGAATTCGTGCAAACCGTTGCGAAACGAGACAGAAATCAGCGCGACAGGGATATCGTAAAACGATCTTGGGCCCAGCGTCTCGTTTTACAGCCCCTTCGATCGTTTTCGACCGGTGGATTAATGATTTCGAAAAGCGAACACGTGCTACGCAATCCGTGCTCGATATTTTTATCGAGTTACCTTCGCATCTACTTCACAGGCGTGGACAATGTACGACACATGGATCTTAGAGCAAATTTTGAATAATTTCGAGCGTAAAATTGATATTTCTAATCGATACCGGTTAATGAAGAATTTATTTCAGTAAACACTGCTCTCCGTATTTTTCTCAAATGTTCAAAAATGTTAGTTACTATCGTTCAGAATTGCGTCGGAACTTAGTATCTGTCCTTTCAATTTTCGAACAAAATGTTTGCAATAAAATTTCTAAATCACTTTTTTTGACACTTTTACAAAATTCCTAAAGCTAGTGTTGTCTTCTAGACTGACTCGGTGCTTTAATATTGATAATTAACGATAACGATGTGGATAATTACGTATTGATAACATTCGATTTGTAGGAGAGTCTGGGATGGAGAGAGATTTGGCGGAATCAGATGATAAAGGCGAGAGACGAGACAGTTTTAATTCTAATAAATAACTAATAATGTATTCTACACGGACACGAGTCCTATTTTCAACAACGCTCCTTCAATATACTTTTCTCACGCAAAGTTCGTTTCCCACACACACTATTTTTCCACAAGCTATCCGTTTTAAACCTTCCCTTGACGAGGGCGTTTCTTCTCTCCGCCAATTAGGACTGTTCTCGAACGTACCCCTACGACGTTCCCCTTCTACCGCGATTTTTGGCGGAAAAACCGTTTCGCCCGGGAACGTCGCTTTCCGTCCTTTACTTCTGGTGACCAGATTTATGGCACGTCTTACCCATGCTCACATCGGCACCATAAACCTGGCCACGGTCCCGATCGGCGCGGCTGACGACCACGTGGGCCGCCCCAAACCCTAAATTTTGCCTACAGATTAAAAATTTACGTATCCAGAAATTTTCACACTTTATTGTTGCTTGTTTTCTAAGAGAATGTCACTGAAATATCGGTCTAGATCAGGGCCGCTGTTGTTTTGCGGGTAATTGCGCTCTTTTTTGCCCCGGGCAGAGCCGGGGCAGCGGCCGGGCAAATGACGTCGACAGTCGTAAAACGAGCGTGGAGCAATGGTGTGGTGGGAGTTTAGGTTCGTGGATGGACATGTGTTGGTACGTTCGTGAAGCGTTTCGTACCATTGGTTACTTTTTTCCAACACGTGCCTAAATAAGTTTCTCTCGAATTTCCGGATTTTTTCGATTATTACGCCTCTCCAACGATATCCGAACTTGGTTTATTCAATTTGTAATGGAATATTATTTCAAGAATGAGTGTTTCGTGAAGGGAAAGGGATATGGTGTGTAAAGGAGTATGAATAGATTGTAAAACGCTGTAAAATAATACTGGTAATATTATAACATTTTGTAAAAGATATTTTGTACAGTTTTCTGTATTTTCTACAATAAATAATTGATTTTTTAATAAATTAATCGAAGTCTCTTCTTTGATTCTTGCGGTGGCGTGAAAGATCCATTTTTAATCTACACGAAAAGAAGGTTAATTTACAAATGTTGGATAAGAATTATAAACAATTTCTAACTAATCTGCTGCTTGCAATTGTTGATTCAATGCGAAATTATCAAATTAAGCTGGTTTGTTAAGTTAAATCATGCAGCAAATTTATTTAATACATGCAATAATTATGAACGACTATCTAAATTGTTATGTAAGAAGAAACACTAATTGTTCTTCAGTTAAAGTGCTTGACAATAAAATATAAACTGTAACAAATTAAGCTGGTTTAGTACATTCTTGACGCTATTTTCGCGCAATTTTCAAAGTTTTCCGGACGAATTTCGAGATTTTTACTGACTAAGAAAATTTTGGCATGTGTGAGATGTGATTGACCTACACTACTTGCTGATTCCAAAAAATCGCGAAATTCTGAGAAGTGGTTGACTAATACTACTTGTCGATGCCGAAAAATCCGAGCTTCTGAGAAATGGCTGATTTCACTACTTGCTCCGACTCTGAAAATTTTCTAAAATTTGTCGAAGCTAATCAGTAGTGTGAGTTAATAATTTCTCAGACGTTCGAAAAATTTCTACGTCTGAGATATGGTTTACCTCGTTAATTAGCTTCGATTCCGAAAATTTTCTATTTCTCGAATTCAATAAGTAGTATTAATCAACCACTTCTTAGACGCTCGAATTTTTTCGGAATCAGCAAGCTGTTTTCGCGCAAGTTTCTAAGTTTTTCGCTTGAACTTCTGGGTTTTTACGACCTTTTCAATTTGTACGCGCTCTTAACGCTATTCGAACTTAGTTTATTTAGTTTTTTAATGGAAAATTATTTAAAGAATGAGTGTTTCGCAAAAGGAAATGGATTTGGTGTGTAAGGGAGAAATAAACAGACTGTAAAATGCTGTGAAACAACACTGGTATGTTGTAATATTTTGTGAAATATAATACATCTTGCATAAGAATTTTGCAATAGGAAATAATTGATTTTGTCTTAAATAATTGTATTTCTTGATGTTACGTGATGTTCATGTTCCTTCTTTGATTCCTGTGGTGGCCAAAATGTTCAATGTGTAATTCACACGAAAAGAACATTGATGTCCAAATGTTAAATAAAAGTTATTCACAATTTCTAACTACGCTACAATACACTATTGTTAATTCAATACAAAATTAATAAATTAAGCAGTTTTATTAACTTAAATCATGCAACAAATTTATTTAATGCCTCCAGTAATTATAAACTACTATCTAAATTATTATGTTACAGGAAACATTAATTATTCATCAAATAACGATCTAGATGATAGGTTATAATTATTGAAAGTATTAAATAAAATTATTGTATCATTTACCTTAATAAAACTGCTTAATATATTAATTCTGCGTTGAATTAACCATTATATTCGATGGATTAGTCAGATATTGTGAGTAACATTTATTAAAATTTAGAAAAATTAATGTTCTTCTGGTGTGAATTAGAGATGGACCTTCCAGGGCTCCATAGAAATCAAAGAAATGACTTGCAAATCAAGAAAACAAAAGAAATCGCAATTATTTATCAAAAAATCAGTGATTTATTGTAAGATAAGTGCACCAAATATATTTTACAAAAGGTTACATTATTCCAGTATTGTTTTACAGCGTTTTACAGTCTATTAACTTCTCCCTTACACTCCGAATCTATTTCCTATAGCAAAAAACCCATTGTTTAAACAATATTTCATTGCGAAATTGAATAAACTAATGCCAGAATACACTAGCAATGCGTAATTATCGACAAAATCGAAAAAATCCCGAAATTCTAGCGTAAACTACGAAAATTCCACCAGCAATGCGTAATTATCGACAAAATCGAAAAAAATCCCGAAATTCTAGCGTAAACTACGAAAATTAAGGAAATATTTCGAAAATCGCGCGAATATACCCGCTCGGTGCTAGAGTCCTCGAGAATTCCTGGAAAAGACGTCATTTCTCGGAAATGACCAAATTTCCAAGAATCGAGGCAATTCCAAGAATTGACCAGAGGCCCTTTGAAAATTTCGGTCCTCGAGAATTCCTGGAATTTTGGTCAGTTCTCGGAAATGACGAAATTTCCAAGAATCGAGTGTATTCCAAGAAGTGACCTCCTTTCATATCATGTTCGCCTATTAGAAAGTCGATTTTCGGTCAAAGGGTCTTCGAAAATTTCAGTTCTCGAGAATTCCTGGAATTTTCGTCATTTCTTGGAAATGACCTGAAATTTTCGAAGGGGGCCATTGGTCAATTCCTGGAATCGCGTCGATTCTCGGAAATTTGGTCATTTCCGAGAAATGACGAAAATTCCAGGAATTATCGAGAACTGAAATTTTCGAAGGGGGCCATTGGTCAATTCCTGGAATCGCGTCGATTCTCGGAAATTTGGTCATTTCCGAGAAATGACGAAAATTCCAGGAATTCTCGAGAACTGAAATTTTCGAAGGGGGCCATTGGTCAATTCCTGGAATCGCGTCGATTCTCGGAAATTTGGTCATTTCCGAGAATTGACGAAAATTCCAGGAATTCTCGAGAACTGAAATTTTCGAAGGGGGCCATTGGTCAGTTCCTGGAATCGCGTCGATTCTTGGAAATCACGTCATTTCCGAGAAATGACGAAAATTCCAGGAATTATCGAGAACTGAAATTTTCGAAGGGGGCCATTGGTCAGTTCCTGGAATCGCGTCGATTCTCGGAATTTTCGTCGTTTCCGAGAAATGACCAAAATTCCTAGAATCGAGTCACTTCCAGGAAGCGACCTCCTGTCATATCATGTTCGCCTATTAGAAAGTCGATTTTCGACCAAAAATTTTCGAAAATCGGAAATCGTGACTTTCTAATAGGCGAACATGATATGACAGGAGGTCAAAAATCACGTCATTTCCGAGAAATGACGTCTTTTCCAGGAATTCTCGAGGACTCTAGCACCGAGCGGGTATATTCGCGCGATTTTCGAAATATTTCCTTAATTTTCGTAGTTTACGCTAGAATTTCGGGATTTTTTCGATTTTGTCGATAATTACGCATTGCTGGTGGATTCTGGCATTAGTTTATTCAATTTTGCAGGGAAATATTGTTTAAACAATGGGTTTTTTGCAATAGGAAATAGATTCGGAGTTTAAGGGAGAAGTTAATAGACTGTAAAACGCTGTAAAACAATACTGGAATATTGTAACCTTTTGTAAAATACATTTTGCATTGTTTATTTAATTTTGCAATGATATATTGTTTTAATAATGAGGTTTTTGCAAAGGAAATGGACCTGGTGTGTAAGGGAGAGACAAATAGACAGTAAAATGCTGTAAAACAGTACTGGTATATTGTAACCTTTTGTAAAATACATTTTTCACACATATATTACAATAAATAATTGATTTATTGATAAATAATTGTATTTCTTCACTTTTCCCGATGTTCGAGTCCCTTCCTTGATTTTTCCGGTGTTCTGGAAGCTCCATCTGCAATTTATATGCGAAGAACATTAAGTTTTCTAATTTTTAATAACATTTATAAACAAATTCTGACTAATCTGCAGAATGCAATGGTTAATTCAATGAAAAATCAATATATTAAGCTGTTTTCTTAAGTTAAAGCCAACAGTATTTTTATTTAAGTCCTCCAATAGTTATAAACAACCATCTAAATTGTTATTTAAC
>NW_017100220.1:625685-685201 GCF_001263275.1 Habropoda laboriosa
TAAACTACCATCTAAATTGTTATTTAACAAGAAACACTGATTGTTCTATAATTCAAGTACTTGAAAATAAACCAAAAACTTTATTTTACTATCTACATTATTAGCAATGTTAAAGCAATAGAAAATTTATTAGAAGTATCAATTTTAACCTGTTTACTACACGTAATTATGCTTTAATTTACAATAACTACTATTAAAAGCGAAAAATTCAAAGAATTTCTATTTCAAAAATCAACCAACCTGACAATACTTCATTCCTGACGATGCTCTCGATCCTTCCGCGTTGAACGCTGATGGCAGACTGATTGTGAGCAGAACCATCCCTCCGGTCTCTCTTAGAACCCGCAAATGAAACTGTTGCAATGATAAACTGCTGGATTTCCAATGTTCCTCCCGTTCAAATACCATTCGATTTAAAGTATCGAACCTGTGCTGATGTTTTCAAGCCGCGATAACAATTATTTGAACCAATCATTGCTGTGGCACTCCTTATTATACTGTAAAAATGAGAAAATTTCAATTAATTTTATCGTAACTTTAAGGTGTACTCCTTTAACTAAGTTCTATATAAAAGATTTTTCGATCAATGAATAATTCCCTAGATAATTCCGCGGATTGATTAAAACAAGACACCCTGTATGTACATCTCTCGGAGTTGTTCTCCGTTTACTTAGTCCCGAGCAAAAAGCTACTGCTAAATTTTTCCTCCTCCACAGTCTGCCAAAAGATTCATACTTCATTCATCACCGCTGAAAATTCTCAAATTTGTCACAAACAATGAATTATTCATCTTCGAAGCATAATTCTCATCTTTAGGCAGTTCGATCACTATTACATTCGTACAGTGCCCCACCACAGGACCGTTGCTCACGTAGGCGTTGTCTACTGCTCTAATATCGCTCCTATGCTCCGGTTCGTGAGCAACTTCGCGAGCGGGCCTGGTCTAGATATAGACACATATTTTATACCGGTGTGTACAGGGCATAAGGAGTGCAGAATAGACGTCTAAATCTGTAATCTCTAAAAATGCGAGAATATCTGTGTCAGAAAAAAAAAGAAACGTCATAGAAACGATTCAGGTGAAAAGAAATGAAAAAGATGAACGATGCAGGCGATCAACGGGAATAATAGTCCACCATAAATCGAGCACGCCACGACGGCCAATGGGAAATGATCATGCAATTGCGAGGAGACTGAAGTGCATGTGCATCACGCTGTGATGCATTGAGAGCGAGGTCGTTCAAGTGTCGATCAACGGACACGAAACTGGCTCAACGTGAGCCGTTTTAATGGTGAATTCTCTATTTTTTCTCTAAGAATAACGAACGATCGGTCAAAATTGTATCTAGGTTGAAGAATATTTGGGGAAATATGGCTACGATTTGTGAGTATTTATTTGAAATTAAATGAAATTTACATGTTAACAAAATTTTTGTGCCGATACGTCGTTTGTAATTTGCACGAAGACTTAAAAATTTCGCAACCCTTGCAACAAAGGAACACCCACATCCTTTGTTTACCGCAGAAATCCCATTATGCAATATCCTCAAAGAATCGGTTAAATTTTAAACAAGTACTTAAATCTCTCCAACAAGATTCCAACAACTGGCCAAACGCATTGTTTAAAATCGCAATAAAACCTTA
The DNA here is from genome assembly GCF_001263275.1 of Habropoda laboriosa. Lineage (NCBI taxonomy): Eukaryota > Metazoa > Arthropoda > Insecta > Hymenoptera > Apidae > Habropoda > Habropoda laboriosa. Next base: position 627,330 of record NW_017100220.1, read on the forward strand.
GAAACTTCAGAACTCCCGCAACGAAAGATTTCCAGATCACTTGTTTCCCTTAGATATCCTATTATGCAATACTAAGTTTACCAATATTAGCCCCGCGAAATCGGTCTAATTCCAGAGAACTAAATCGTTTTAATAAGATCAACAACTGACCAAATACATTATCTACAGTATCGATAAGACCTGAAAAGCTCCACAATCCCTGCAACAAGAGAAAATCCAGATTTCTTGTTTCCCTCGTAAATCCTGTTATGCAATACTGAGTTACCAATACTGGTCCCAAGAAATCGGTTAAATTCTGAACAACTGAATCGTTCCAACAAGATTAACAATTGACTAAACATATTATTTACAATATTAATGCAACTCGAGAAACTGCAATAAAAAGATTTCCAAATCCTTTGTTCCGCTCGAAATCGGTCAAATTAAATATTAATAAAAAATTAAAAAACTCCATATGCCTTGCAACGAAAGAACTTCCAAATTCTTTGTTCCCTTATAAATACGATTATACAATACTAAGTTGCCAATAGCAGCCCCAAGAAATCGGTCAAATTTGAAGAACTAAATCGTTCTAAAAAGATCAACAACTGGCCAAATAGAATACATTAAATTAAATTTATTCGCATTATGTTATCGAAGCCTTTTGGTGCACTTCCATATTAATTTAAGCCTTAATTTTCTCTTCTACGCTCTTCCACGTTAATTCTTGATAAAACGAATTTCAAAACGATACGGCGAAAAAAGAAAATTGTGGAACATCGGAATATCTGTATCTGCTGCGCGCCTTATGTACTAAAATTTGCCGCAGCGAAAGGGTTAACAAAAAATTGAAAAACTCAGCATGCCCTGCAAAACGAAAATTCTTCCAGATCTTTCGTTTCCGTCAGAAATCCCATTACGCAACATCCTCGAGAAATCGGTGAAACTTTAAAGAACTAAATCATTATAAAACGATCGACAACTGGCCAAATAAAATATTAATAAAAAATTAAAAATCTCCATATGCCTTGCAACAAAAGAACTTCCAAATTCTTTGTTCCCTTATAAATACGATTATGCAATACTAAGTTGCCAATCGTAGCCCCAAGAAATTGGTCAAATTTTAAGAACTAAATCGTTCCAACAAGATTAACAACTGACTAAATATATTACACACAATATTAATAAAACTGGAAAAACTCCATAATCCCTGCAATGAAAAGATTTCCATATCCTTTGTTTCCCTCCGAAATCCCATTACGCAACATCCTCGAGAAATCGGTGAAACTTTAAAGAACTAAATCATTCTGAAAAGATCGACAACTGGCCAAAAACAATATATTAACAAAAAATTGAAAAACCACATACCCTGAAAACGGAAGTTCTTCCAAATCCTTTGTTCCTATTAGAATTTATGGTAATAAATTAAAAGATATCTGTCTAGGCGTGAGCAATTTAACAATTTGTAGTGTGAAAGAGAGTCTTTCGTGTATTCTCACTTCAAACGTCAACGTTAATGACGATTGAATATTTGTTGAAATTGGATACTGGAAGGTGGTGAAAGAATGATGTCACGAGTATACATAACACTTAAACTTTAAATTTATTCTACAACTGTTGAATTAGAAAAACGCGTTAGACTGGTGATAATAATTTCTGTGTTGAATAGCTGATAGTTTTTTAGAATCCGGTCGTCCTTTGAAAGAATTCGTGCTTAAATAATAAATGCGGACATGTGAAAATGGGAATGACGATATCTGATTGGTGGTTTTAATTTGGTAGGGGAAGCCGCCGTGACCCTCAGGTACTGCAAGTACCTTCGAGTGGCATGTGTCGGATTTTCCCCATGCCTTAACCGTAGCAGGTAATATTTTATTAGTTGCCCTGACTCGGCCAAGGTAAATGAAAATTAACACGGCCGAGGTAAAATTCTTAATCCTACTACAAAAGGGGCAATCGTCGCTATACATTCAAAGAAGGTGAAATATGCACAATGGTTTTACTTATAATTAGTTTTACGCCTTAACAATATCATTTGAATTATAAATCTTCTTTATTTTGATACGCGAGGAAGGCACGTCGCTACGCAATTAATAAAACAAAAATCGACAATACGCTGAGAAAAAGAAACATATCAGCGGTCACTAAACAGATGGTCACTATGTTATTTCTATACACTACCGGCCAAAAGTTTGGAATCACCTCCCACTTTTCATCGATATTAAATCTGCTGCTAATTTTTTATAGATCTGAAGCTTATCTCAATTCTACATTTATCAATTTATCTCATATCAACTGATTCGAACGATAAAAAATTCTCAAAGTCGCTGACTTTTTTCTGGAAATCGCCATGCTCGGTGATTCCAAACTTTAGGCCGGTTTAACATGTTTATATTAATCTGTCTCAGTGTGTTGATCACTTTTGCTGTTACTATTTCACAGACACACACTCGTTTCTCCTAACAATCCAACAAGTTCCCCTCGTAAAATCCCATTATGCAATGCTTAGCTAGCAGTAGAGTAGCCCGAAGAAATCGGTCAAATTCTAAAGAACTAAGTCATCCCAACAAGATCAACAACTGGCCGTGAATAGGGAATCCGCCTATCCGCGAAGGCTTTCGGGGAAGGAAACACCTCCCAGCGGAATTGGATGTGCAGACATGTTGAAGGAGATCGAGAACGCGCCGATGGAAGAGAGACTCCGTGGTTCAATGTCAGCGTGCAGTTCGACAGAGAGAAAAAAGATAAAGGGGGAACGGTACACTGGATTTCCAAGCCGGAACGAAGATAATTCGATTAGGAGCCGCGACGGCCGTGACCAAGTTTCGCGGGTCGCGTTATAATTGCCGATCGCATTATCGGGTGTCAGAAAATCTGCGGGCCACGACGATTCGCGTGGCTCCGCCGTGACGCTAACTAGATTACGGCCTTAGATTGACTCACGCCGCTCGCCATCAAGAAAAGCTGATTTGCAGCTGGTTGCTTTGCACGCTGGATGGAATTTCGCTTCTCTTGGATCTCCTAAATTTCGCAGAGAGGAAATTTCAAATCTGATTCGACTGAATATTTTTGTACGCATGAAGGATTTTATTTTCTGTGGAGTTTTGGGGTTTTTTCGGCAGGATTATTTTGGGCAAATTTCGTGGAGCTGAAGGTTCTGTAGTATTTTGGTTGTTTGTTATTTGTGGGAAATTTCGTGGTTGTGAAAAATGGTTTCCTGCGGTATTCTGGTTCTTTTGTTTTTTTTTGGAAAATTTCGCCGAGTTGAAGATTGATTTTCTGTAATGTCATTCGTTGTTTTTCTTTTTTTGGGGGGAAGAATTATTTTAGGGAAATTTCACGCAGCTGTTGATTTTTGTATACATATACATATGAAGGATTGTTACAGACACTGTACGATCCACTTTGGTCCACATATTTCCATACAATTCATTCCACTTATATTTATCAGGATGAATCATAAGTATCTACGCAATCTACGTAATTTCTTCCCATTCACCGATCATTTTGTTCAAGTAACCTCGTTTATTCGTAAAGGGGAATACGCAAATTAATAGAAGAATAAATTAGGCATCACTTTAATTATCAAAATACACTCTGCGAATTTTTATTAAATAAATCAGACAAGAACTGTTATACCTGACTCTAGTATAATCTGCAACAAAAATTTCCAATCCTTAAATTGAATAATTTACTATGGAGAAATAGAAGAGAGTAAAAAGCAAATTGGCGAAGTAAAATATTAAAAATTAAACCAAAAATTTACGTTACATTCTACGTGTTACACCCACTCCGAACATTCTATTTTCCATTTTCCTTCCTTCAACGAAGCCGCCGTTCAACAATCGAATTTTCCGCTGACAAGAATGTCTCTCCAACACCTGATCAGCGGCGAAACTCGAAGGAATTTCAGACATCCGTCGCAGTGAGTGTCGGTTAACGAGAAAAACTGGCAGGAATCTCTGTCTCGTGGATCTCGATCGTGAATTCCGTCCTTCGTGCAGGATCGAGGCTTCCACGCAGGATACGTAAGCGCGCTAGTGTCGCAAGCGGCGTTTCACGCCACGCTTGATCAACACTCACCTTGTCACCGTATCGGATGGCAACGAGAGAGAGAGAAACGCAGAAAGAGGGAAAATGGGATCGAGTTCACTCGTTCGAGGTGGATTTTCTTCGTTGGACTGGCGCGCCTGAGATCAGGGGGAAAACCCTCGGGAACTATGACGAGCTCTTCCGCTCGAGCACCCTCTTTGCCGTGTCTATGAACATCGGAGGCTCCACTGGCAGGCAGAAATTTGGAAAACTGTTGTAACGCTAATTCCATGGAAATTTGATATTTGCTGTTTCGTGGGGAAACTGTGGTAACGTTAATTCTATGGAAATTTCATATTTGCAATTTTGTGAGAAAAATTGAAGGATTGAAAATGTAACAATTGAATTTATATATAACAGACAGTATCTCTCGTAAGGTTAATGATATGCAAACGTGGTGGAGAAAAATGTGAGATGATTTCACAATGTGTAGTTGCTCTGTTAAAAGTGACAATTTGTTGAAAAATAAAATTTTATTATTTTATGATATACAAATCGCTTTTTTTACTTCAATTAAGGCAAGATACTGGGGAAATGAATAATTCACAATTTTGTGAGAAAAGATGAAGAACGGAAAATGTAACAATTGAATTTATTCGTGATAACGATCGATGTTAAAATGCATTGAAAATTGTACGTACAAAGTTTTCAATTTTCTCGTCATTGTACGCTCCTCGTTTCCCAATGACGGCTTAAAGTTCCTTCCTGAATTTCCCTCCAGAAATCCAAATCCAAGTGTGTCCACAGATCTTTTTGTGACGTTGGACAGTATTTCCAAATACTTCTATCTACATATAAGTTCATCCCACAATTTCTAGCGTTGAATCTCATTACAAATGTTTCAATTTTTTTTGTATTAATACCAGCCACATCGATAAAAATACACTACCGGCCAAAAGTTTGGAATCACCTCCCACTTTTCATCAATATTAAATCTGCTGCGAATTTTTTATAGATTTAAAGTTCATCTCAATTCTACATTTATCAATTTATCTCATATCAATTGATTCGAACGATAGAAAATTCTCAAAGTCGCTGACTTTTTTCTGGAAATTTTTCTGTAAATTGCAATGCTCGGTGATCCCAAACTTTTGACCGGTAGTGTACATGAATATAGTTCAATTTCAGCCTAAAACAATTTTTTCCTTTTAATTCAAGGAAACTCCTGAAATTTGATGGTGCGAAAGTTAAGCAGCTACATAAATGTAGTTCAATTTCAGCCTAAAACAATTTTTTCTTTTTCAATTCAAGGAAACCCCTGAAATTTTATGATGACACTTATCAGCCTATACAGGACACCCTGTATAATAAGAGGGTGCAGCGTGCTTCGAATGTCAAGCATCACAACACGTGTCAATGTATCGAACGAGCTAGCGAAACCATTCCGAGGAACACCTGGATAATTCAAGCCCATAAAGAGATCGATGATTAGGCATGAACAGGTTGCGTCGAAATGGAAAGGTGGTCATTTTCGAGCTCTAGATGCGAAGATAGCGAACGGTCGGGCATAGAAATGGTTGTTAAGCGTGTTATCCTGTTATTTTTTATAGATTTAAAGTTCATCTCAATTCTACATTTATCAATTTATCTCATATCAATTGATTCGAACGATAGAAAATTCTCAAAGTCGCTGACTTTTTTCTCGAAATTTTTCTGTAAATTGCAATGCTCGGTGCGATTCGAACGGTAGAAAATTCTCAAAGTCGCTGACTTTTTTCTCGAAATTTTTCTGTAAATTGCAATGCTCGGTGATTCCAAACTTTTGGCCGGTAGTGTACATCCCTCAAATATAATTCTTACCAATAGAACACTTCATATCTAAACTTGATTTATTCTCAAACTGTAAGACGGTGTCCCATGACATATGGTCGGAAGTGTATACGGAACGTGTTAATAAAAATTCGCGTGAAATTCAACTGTCTTTGACAATCCGCTAGAAACACGTTGCTACTCGTTAGAAGAGCGTGATTACACAATGACTTTTCGCTAGTACAAAACCAGAATAGTAGTCGTTGCGAAAGGCAAAGACTGTTCCGACGTTGTCGACGCTAATAAATCGGCCACGTCGCCCGACCGACATTTTTTCCTTGATTAAATCACCGATCGATCACGCATTTGCATCCCGGCGTCCCTCTGAGCAAACGCCACTAGCAAACGGGAAACCTTTCTCGTACGAGGTTCGATAAAAATGACGTTCCCAGCGGTGCTGGTGACAAACGTTTAGACTCACAGTTTGCTCCGTCGTGTGTGATGAAAAAGCAGGAAAAATCACACAGAGAAACGTTTCACATCAACTGACGCTTCCACGAAGATGTTCACGATATCGATTAGGTGCAAAATTAATGGAAAATTCGTGTCTCTAACTCGGTGTTTACCAACGTTGGACAATTTGAATATTAGAAAATGATCGTTCGTCACCTAATCATCGACATAGTCAACTTTTCGTTTATTGTGGAGTTTCGAGATTGAAATTGACTAAATTTTTATGCCGAGCTCAAGGATCACGCTAACTTGGATCTTACTTTCCCGAGTTGAGTTCGATTTACGTTTCATAATATACGAAGTGGAATATATAATTTACATTCATTGAAGAAATTCAAATTAAAAACAGCGTTACCTATGTTCCTCTTTTATTCGAAGTTCCTATTGCGGTTTTCGGAAAGTTCGCAGCGAAATTTCAACCGTCGTATCTCTGTTTCTAATTGACACAGTGATCAAAGTTAAACGGTATTTTTCTCGTTAGTTAAAGGTGAATCCAGCGCGCTACTAAAATTATTCGTTAGACGAACAGGGATGGATATAAGTCGGACTACGCTTTCCGCAGTGGAGCGTGGATGTTGAATTTTTCGTGGCGACGCTCCACCGCAGAAAATATAGCTTGCTTTGGGAGTAATTTTAGGGGTACATCGGATTTATCTTCCAATAACGAGTAAAATACCTTTTGGTTTTTGTCGATATCTCAATTAGAAACAGAGATAAATCGGTTCGAATTCTTTCGACATTTCGTTACGAACTTACCGAGCCACCCGGTACATATATACTTCCCTGTTCATCTTATAAATAATTCGAGGAGTGCGTTTGGTTCGTCTTCTAATAACGAGTAAAATACCTTTTGGTTTCTGTCGATATCTCAATTAGAAACAGAGATATATCGGTTCGAATTTTTCCGGACCACCCAATATTTAAATTATACTTTTTTGAAACTTGGTTGACTACTATCCTAGAGGAGGCATTCAAATCTTTGAGGCGTCGAGGTGAGTCATGATCCAAAAACAGGTTGGGAAACGAATCCTCTGATTCGATTAATTTACAGTTTTTCACATGGTCATTGCAAGTCATGGGAGCTAATAATTTGATAAATTATAAAATTGAAAAAATATACGATGTTTGTGTTCATATTCGGGTGTGAAAAAGATGCTTGCAAAATGTTACGTAAAACGGTAACTAATCATCCAGCTGTTGGATTTCGTAAATTCGCTTCGGAGAGATTTCGCTACTCAGGAAGGATTATAATATCGGGAGGAGAGCTGAGAATTTATACTTTTTCAGAAATTCTATGTAATACCTCGGATTTCTAAAACAATTCCCAAACGCTTGCTTCTCTCTTTTCAAACATAATTCCTACTGTTTCTAAGACAATTTTTACATATCACAATGTAGCTTTTTCTCGAAAATCGTAAGAGACATTGAAACCACAAGTTCCTTTGTATAATAGATAGATGAAAGAATTGAATCGTAGATTTTTATTTCTTACTTCCTTACTAGCAACGTTGTCTTACTCAAAAGTTTAAAAAAATTGAGTAATTTTTGAAAAACGATATTTTTGGCTCCAAGCAAATTAAAAAATTCTAACATGCAAACATGCATTAACCCCTTAACATATGACAACGTGTCAGACTCGTGGCAGGGATTCTGGCGAAGATGTGATAAAAATCGTTATATTAGTAAGAAAAATTCATTGCAATCCTAACTTTCGTTTGAATTTCTAACACTGAGGATTACGAAGTGTAATTAACTTGTGACAGATTAGTTTTTCTTACCTGATACAGTTCTAAAATAGAAAATGGCCGACGCTTAGATGCATAGTCAGAAAAGAAATCATATGTTAAGGGGTTAAAAGATGATCGTGGACCAAAAAAAAGCAAGCGACAAAAATTTGTAGGATATATCTTTAACGGGTTCTAAGAAAAAGCTGTATAAAATTGGTAAAATATCACACAACCCTTAAAACAACAATTTCTCCAATTTCGGAGACAATTTCAACGCATTTTCATCTTCTCCCTCGGAACCAACCATCAGAAACGTTCGTTTTTCCCCCCGAAACATTCGTCATCGTTCTCCCAGATTCTCTAAGGGCTGGCGACCACCATTCGACGAGGGATCAGGACACACGTAATCGATTAATTAAACGTCCAGGCAGCGGCGTGTCACTCGAGGGCGCCTAATTAATCGAGCAGTCCTGAACAGTGCAGCTACACCATCTTACCGACTAAAGTACCGGCCATTGTACCACAGGCAACGGTTAAGGCTAGCCAGCTAGGTGAAACGAAGCTCGTGTCGGTCCAGTCACGCCACGGATCCGTGTCGAACAGGCGTTGATCGATGGATCATCGATCGAGCGACGCCCCGTTTCCATTCAGTCTCTCCTGGATAGAATTGACGGTGACGTAATCGCGGTGAACGAGCGGTCAACGTTCCCCGAATCGAGGAACGCGAGAGCTGGAAACGCGGTTCCGATTTTGACCGAAACGTATCGAGGAACGCCTTCAATCGCGTTTTAGAGCCTAATGCTCGAACCGAATCGTTCGTTGCGTCACTGAATAATCGCCTGTTCTTTTGAAACCACGACTGAGGTCAAGGACACTCGAGAAAGCATAATGAAATTCTGAAATCGTTTCGTTTTAGAAGGAAACAGTCTCGTTCGATTCTTCGTACGTGCTATATAGCGAGAGATTTTGGTGTTACTTAGAATCGAAGCTTCCTGAGAATTTCACTTGAATCTGATTAATGTCTGATGAAAGTTAGAAAGGGGCGTGAATATTACGCAGAAATAGAAAAATTGATAAACACAAGTGTGGTGGGGGAGCGACCTTGAGGGACGAATACTTCGCCCCAGGCTATAGCCGCCCGAGAGACGTTTCCTTTAAAATAGAGAAAAATTGAATTACTCGAAAAATTGTTGGCAATTAAAGACTGTCGTTTATTGTAATACGTTTGCTCAGGTAAAAGGATGTTTACTTCTTCAACATTCGTATAAACACGTAAAAATAAATTCCTCTTGAGGTTAGTCACACTTATGCCTGATTCACAGCGACGTTTCCATCGCGATACGGTCATGGTCAGATCGCTGAAACGAAGCAATGCGTGTCATTGCCTAGTCTGCAACATTATCGCGGCTGAATCGGCGCGTTGGAAGTTCAGCCTTTTATGGAACGACTGCGTTCCAATCACGGATCAATCTAATTCAATGTCCATCGGCCGTTTGATTGAATTCCGACTTCCAACTAGGAACGAACCCTTTCTCGCCTCGAGCAACATGATAATGACTCTACAGCCTTGTCCTCAAGGCGTTTTACCTTCTGTTTTTCTTTTTTCTTCTTCTTCTTCTTCTTCTTCCTCACTCAAGGCCTACGATTGTTTCTCTCTTTTCTCTCTCTCTCTCTCTCTCTTCATCTCAGGTCCACGTAACTCCGAACGAAGTCAAACAGGAGACTCACTCAAGGCCTACGATTGTTTCTCTCTTTTCTCTCTCTCTCTCTCTCTCTCTTCATCTCAGGTCCACGTAACTCCGAACGAAGTCAAACAGGAGAAATCAACAACCTGCCTCGCCTTTTTAATTGGACGGCTGGTTATTGTAGTGCGAACGACCTTTTAATAGAACGATAAACTGAAAGGAAGAGTTAGATTCCTGTCAAGTTATGTAAGATTTGTTGTTGTAATTGTGAAGCGAAATTACAATGTTTCTATCTTCGCGCGTAATCTCCAAGGATAATGAAACCACCGAGGAAGAGGAATTTTAAAGACAACAATTAGAGTCGTAGGAAAGGAAGAGATATTCCACAGATTAATCTCTAATTCATAATTCATTTCGCAAGTTTACGTTTGCGGCTATCTTAACAGAAATTCAACGTTCTGTATATACGTGTACACGTTACTTTGTAATTAATTCTCAAAGCGTTGGTATAGTAGAGAAGTTTCCTTTTTCTCTCAGTTCAACTTAAACGAGCACGCAGATGTTCTTGGTGAAAAAGAAATCATAATCCCTACGGTATAGCATGACACACGAGCCACGTTAGAAACGGCGATACGCGATTAGAAACTCTACGTGTGTACTGCAGCCGAGCTAGTTAAAAATCCGATCGATAAACAGCCTGTGACCTAACTCTCGCGCGCTGAATAATTAACAGCGTTACAGATACCGGTGTCTTTAATTAAGGGAATCTAAGTCAGTCGGGTTGTAGTGTCACTTCGAACAATACGGTTAAAGTAACTGACACCTGGCGACACACTTTATCCTTCAAACGAAATCGTTATAATTATCGAGCGTATCGGCTCCCTCTTTCATATCTGCCGTTCACGGGCCAAACTGGTTAACTCCACTTTTTGAATTTTAGCGCTAACGCGCTTGACTGACGTTTATCTTCTTCTATTTAAGACGAGTTTCTTTAGTAATTAGGTTTAACACTACTAAACGACGAAAATTTTCATGGACGGTGAATGATGAATAATTTACTTCAGACACCAGTGTGATTAACTCCGTACTCTGAAGTAAATCACGCTTGTAAAAATTTAGCTAAGCAATTTTTTAATGCAACGGTGTGCAAAATGTTAATATTTATATTTGATGTATATAATTTCATCAATTCTTTCTAATTTTTGTTTTGTGGAGTTATTCGATTTGACAAATGAGCGATCGATATTCTTTTATATTTCTATATAGTGTGTTTCGAAACTTTTGCAGCTTTCGTTAGACTCGAGTCCAGATACAATATGGCGAAACATGAGATGGAAATTTTCTATTCTTTCAAAAATTTATTCAGATTCGTAGACTCGAAATTATTTCAGCACCTAAATTATGCAGATTTCTTTCCTGATTCGGTCGCTAAAATTAATTGAACAAACATTCAAGAAAAAAACGAACGAAACGGAAATGGAGACGTAGTAATGAAAAGTTTCCTCTTCTCATTTTCGTTTCCTTAATTGTACCGATAAACAAGTGAACTGCAATCCATTGAGGGGAGAATAAATAAATTCGTAGAATCCTACGTTTCGTGTCTACGAAACGAGAAACGAATGGAAAAGTGAGAACAATTAGCAGCGATATTTGGTCTAATCTGTGTTTCATCAGTGTTGCGTATCCGACGTGCTTCTTACGCCATCGTGAAGCTATTAAACAGCTCGAGTATGTTTAGGCTCGAAACGTGTGCGTGATTATGTTGCAAGACTGAAATGGAGCAGCCCACGTGACCTTCTAGCCTGCTTCGATGTCATTCATTTCTAGTTAACGACCTGATTTCTCATTCAGCCGCAACGCAGAGAAGTTCGTGGTTAGACGTTGACGAGGATCAATCATAAAACCACGATATTACCGATTTTCCCGAGGAAAATTCGCCGTTACGAATAGAGTGGCTCTCTAAATAACTAATCTATCCACCCCTAAAATCGACAAGGGGAGGAGTGCTTATGACACTCGACATCTGGACTCCTCGAGCAATCAATATTTTATCATATGGCGTAACACATTTAATTTTCTACATAATATGCGTCAATTCTCCTCTCTACCAGTGAATCACTCTAACGGTCACTTAGGGAAGATTCGTCACAAGTGCCCAAAATACGAGCAACCTTATTCTTCTTCGTATTTAATCTTACTTCAGAGAGTGAAGAGAGTATATATATATTTTTTTTTTATTGGGTGATTAAAGTCACATGCACCTTCTGAGGTTATTAGTGACCACAGTGAGTTTATTCAGTGGTGCAGTGGTATAGAAGTTTATAGCTTTTTTACTTGAATCTTCTTTTTGAAGCATGATCAGTGAATTCGGCAAGTTACGTTGGATCCTTTTCATATTGTACTTTGGGCAGGTTATCAGGATGTGATCGATGGAGACATCCCGCAGACATCACAGTTGTTTGGTTCCTTTTTGGTGATGAGATGGGAGTGTGACCTATTTTTATTCGTGTTAGCTTCACTCGATCCTTCCTGTTCAGCAGCCAAGCCGGATTGGCATCGTTTATACTGTTCCGGATTCTGTGTAGTTTAGTCGGTCTTGAATTTTTCCACTCTTCGTTCCATGATGAAGAAAGTATATTTGTTAGAGAGAAAGTGTGAAGTTTAGGTAATGTATTAGGTGCAGAAACGAATTTTTTCAGATTTCTGGGTGTAATGAAAGTTTTATTTGAAAGGAACGAAAACAGACGAAGGAAACTGAGTCCCAACGGCGGTAACATACGTGAGAAAAAATTGTTCAGAATGGTGACCTTGACGACATATTTCAAAATGACAAAAATCAGAGAATAATACCTAGAGTAAATAATTACTATGAAAAATTCTGTTTCAGAACTTCATCACTGTCGCGTCGCGTTCTCCTTTGATTTTTTCAAAAGTGTTCGCGCTCACGACTATTACCCGCCAAATTAATATTGGGTAATTAGTTCAAAGGTTTACTTTGCTCGAACGTTAGCAAACCTGCGTCATGCGATGCGATTGACGACTTTGTTTTAGACTCGAATGATCGTTCGCGATTCGAAGACTCTGGTGTCTCCTCGTACGGTTGGAAACTGTGTGTGTGTGTTGTTCACACGAGAGACTCCTTGCGAATGTCTCTCGATTGCCGAATTTTTTCTGGAGTCCGCCGTGACTCCCCCGCCAAGTACAAGAAGGCACGCTGATTGGTTTTTCACGTACGCACAAATTACCAATCAACGTGCCCTTCCATTGCGCCCTTAGCGCGCTTTTCCTTGGAAGGAGTGGGGCCCTACCTGCGGGTGCGTGGAATCTTCGCTGTCCTTCGGTGACGCGTCGGAAATTCCCGCCAGGTCAACCCTCGGCCGAGAGTGCCGTTATACGCACGTGTGGATTGACCCTTCAGGAATACCTGGTTTATGACACATCTTCGGTTATCGAGGACGCGGATAAGTCGAAATTCTAAAGGCATTGTTCTGTAAGAAATGACTTATTTCTTCGCGGAGCTACGAAGCGTCTTTGTTCTCAAAAATAACCTTCTCGTGCGAGCGTGCCATAAACCCGGTCAACGAAGACCCCATGCGTTCCGTACCTGCGCGACGGAACAATCACAGTGAAGCAAAAGTGTCATGTTCCAAACATGTCTCTCTCTTTATTTCCAAAAACGAGTAACCAGTCTTCACTTTAAAAGAAAAAAGGAAAACTCTGTTTAACCAAAAATCTCTGCACCCTGGTACGTCCTTCAGACTCTCAACAGTCAGAGTTTGCTACTTGACAACCTCAAAGAAACGTACGTCCTTCAGACTCTCAACAGTCAGAGTTTGCTACTTGACAACCTCAGAGAATCCTGCGAAACAGATTTGGTCATACAGAAGATAGTCCTAGTTTGAAAGAAAAGGACAACTCTCTTTAACCAAAGATCTCTACACCCTGGTACGTCCTTCAGACTCTCAACAGTCAGAGTTTGCTACTTGACAACCTCAAAGAAACCTGCGAAGCAGATTTGGTCATACAGAAGATAGTCCTAGTTTGAAAGAGAAGGATGTCAAGTAACTAATTTGAGCATCTTTTTCCAAGACGTACCGCAGGTGATCCGTGCAAAGGGAGCCTTGCGATAGTTCAAAGACGTTGCACATGATCATACAGCGTTCACACGTGCGTTACTTCTCGCGATCAGGATGGCTGCGCTCAGAGTCGCATAAGGAACATTGCACGTGGCGTGTAATTTAGGTGCGTGTTTCTAACACCATAAATGCAGCGAAACGCTGCAAATAAAACGCGATTCCCGCCGTCATTACCACGACAATCATCAACAATGATGTTATCGCTACTTATAGTACCCTTGAACATGTGAATCGAATCAACGAGGACGCGGTTTCAGTAGTAACACATGGCTCAATTGTGACTTTGTATTTTTTTTTTCATTTTTGTTTCGCGATTGTGTAAGAGCATGGTAACAGGTTATCTAATGTAAATTATTACATTTTTCGCGTCAAATTAACCCTTTAACCTACAACGTGTCAGACTCGTGGCAGAAATTCTGGCCAAGATGTGATATTAGTAAGAAAAATTCATTGTAATCCTAACTTTCCTTTTCATTTGTAAAATTGAGGATTACTAAATGTAATTAGTCTGTAACAGATTGACTTTTGTTATCTGATGCAGTACTAAAACGGTAAATGGCTGACGCTTAGATGAATAGTCAGAAAAAAAATCATAGTTTAAAGGGTTAATCACCGAAGTGATCACTCGAGAGCTGAAAATTTCTCGGTTTCTAACAATTTTTGGTAAGTTACTGTTGGAATTCTCGTCGTTTCATTTTACACGATTTAGTGGTTTATTCGAGGAACATTCGTGAGGTACATTTTGAAAATATTTTGAAAACTGAATTTTTTGGAATAAAAACAGTGTACATCTTTTTCGAATTTGTATCTACAAAATGTGTCGCTTGGAACATTGCTACATTTCAGGAACATTCGTCAAGTGTCTCAGAAATAGTCTTTGGAGTCTAAGTTCATTTCTCTGAAACTGTAAGCATTTGCTCTAAAACGCTCATCTCCGAAGATACAATGAAACTGATTCGTAAATCATTACATGCTTCGTGGATGTTCCTCGTGAATGATCGAAATGTGTCGTCCGGTTAAAAAGAGGGGAGAAAAAGATATGTATACAAAAGGGATAGATAAATCAATAGAGGTAACTATATTGATGTATTATACACACATTTATATAGATTAAGATCGGCAAACAATCAAAAATTGCGGTATACGCATGTCTTTATACATAATGTATGATGGTCTACACAATTACTCGCGTTGTCGTTGTTAAAATTCGTATTAAAACGTTGTGGGGAGAAAAGAAAATGAAACGGGAAGAACAATAAATATATCTCCAACACTGCGTTGCATTATCTTCGAAACCTGTGTCGCTTTTTTTTTTTATTCTATTTCATTAGAAACACTCGATTGCACCAAACGTTCTCGTCTTGTTCAGTCTTTCATCAGGGTCCGCGTAAAAAGATACTATACAAAAGTGTTCCACGTACAGAAATATAGGTTCCATATTCCCTCGTTACGGATATACAATTACGTCTGAAAAGTTCGGAACTATCGTAGTTACGTAGGACGATAACTGCGAGAGTATAATTATCGTTTCGAACATCTGCTGTAAGAAACTTAACGGTAGACGGAATGGTTCAGCGTGCAGATTCCACGGAACAGCACTTTAATTTGGCTCATTCGTTTCTCCACTTACAAAACACTCGCTTTCTCTAACGTCTAATGATAAAATTTACATTCAACAACTATCGAGACACGCCGCTGCTCAGGACAATTAACCGTATCGTCGATTAAAACAACGAAGAAATGGCAGTGACAGTAAAACAAGGTAATTCGCATAACATAATACACGTTCGGTGTCTGCTAGAACTATTATCAGCAGAGGTACTCTCAGCAAACACGTGTCGCTGACGCGTGAACGCTACGTACGTACGTTAGGCTAGGTGATCTATATCAACATTGAAATCAATTCAAGAAACTAACCCGTCCCCTACGTTTCGCTCGCACAAACACACGAAGAAAAACGATTGAATCACTGAACTGGGATATGTCTGATCTGCAAGATGACTATTTTAACCGATCGAGGTGTGCACGTCTGGTCAGAATCTTTCTCACTAGGCCTACTGCTTAAAATGGCAGCCGCCTACAGTGTCACGACAAATACTGATTGTGATTGACATTCCTAACCGTACATGAGAAATACACGACCAACATGATCGCTCATGTGAACATCTATTGAAAGAGGCTCATGTCACTGAATAATTCAAGATATTCCGTTCGCAAACGTAATTGATCAAGTACGAAAGAATGAGAGGTTAGAAGCACATAGGAATGGGAATCAATGGCAGCCCTCTGATGGGAATTGCCGGAACTATTCCCACAGAGTCAGGCTGAATCGCTCATGAAGATGATCCCCTGATTGTTTTGAGCAGCGTGAAAAAAAAGGAAAACAATAATTGAAAACTCATAGAGCTCAAGTCCTCCTGGCGGCATTGACCCGTGAGCAAAGACAACGGATCTACGTTTATTAGTTTTCCCTTTATTTGTTCACTATATGCAAAAAACGCTACAGCTTATACATTGCATATACAAGTATGCGTTTGATAATAAAACCTAAAACAACAGAGTTTTCCATTCCAGCGTCGAGAAAAAAGAACAACAGTTTCCGATAAATTAAAGTGCAAACTCGCCTCTCGGTTGTCGATCACACCCCCTCCCCTCCGGCCGTTCTCGCAGCTACCCCTCCGCCCCGCCCCCACCTGTTTTGTAACCACACCGTCACATAGTACGTCAAAAACCCTCGCTTTGCACCGTTACAGAATCCAACTCCTGGGAATGCACAATTTTCCAATTTTTCACGTGTAAAATTCAAACCGTCACTGGATACGCTGTTACTCGATAACAAAAGGAAGAAAAAAAAAAAGAGGAAAAAAAATGGACACACCGTATACGCGTGCTCCATTGTAGAGATATCGTGGCATGATCGTTCGTTCTAAATAATCGTACCACTTCCTGATGCCTTTCGAATCGATCGTTCGAAATTATACTGTAGCGAAGAGTCATCCGATGACCATCATCGGCCAACAACCTTTGTCGACCATTGAAACGATCCTGTACCAATGAGTATCAATTTAACCAATCGATTCGAAGCTCGTCAGTAAGTGCCGCGATTATTTTCACAATGTCCTTCGAATCATCCGCCGGAAGAGCACTGACGTTGCTGTAAACGAAGTCAGGAATCTGTCCTTAAAAACTGTAGTAGTAACTCTGGTACAAACATCAAACGAAGAAATATGTATTCTCTCTCTCCCTCTTTCACACTCTTGCCCACCCTCTCCCATCTCTCTCTCTCTCTCTCTTTCGCTCTTGTGCCATATATCTGGGGATTCCTCTACAATAGTGCGTTATTTACATTTATCATTGATCAGGCCACCGTCGTCCATTCATTAACAAAGAACAGATCAGCTTTCGCGGCAGACGGAAAGAATTAGCGAAAATGTACTCAAACATCTACGCTGAAACGAAACAACGTTAAGAAACACTAGGTATTCCTCAAATTCATATAAACATCATCGTCGACGTCGTCACCGTCATCATTATCATCATTGTAATCTTCATTATCAGCCAAAAAAATAAACGTGCGACTCGGTAAAAAACTGCAGAAGGCAGCGATTATTTCGTTTTAGAGGAGCTTGTTTTCCCGTGGGGCCAAGTGCTCATTACGTCATACGTATTTGAGTCATCTCAATTCCCAAAGAGTCTCTCAAGTTACACCAAGCATGGAAGGATACGCGATTTTACAGGTCTGAGCCTTCGTGGAATTTGAAGTAGTGAATCTTCATAGCTTTGTTGTTGGGATACTTGACTTTGCATCGTGGGCAAACAGCACCAACCGCACCCTCCACCGTGTACGAGTTCAAATCCATCTCCCTGTGGAAGTTGGTACTGTTGTGCGCGTCGTAGACGGTGTTGTGTGCCGTCAACATGTGATTCGACATCGCAGGTCTGTTGAACATGTGTCTGTCGCACAGTGTGCAGCTGAAGATCATGCTGGTGAACTTGGGCGGAAGGTTTTTGTGCTTGACGGTGAAATGCTGACGCAGATTGGGCACGCCAGGGAACTTCTTGTAGCAGATGTTGCAGGAGTACGTGCCATCGGTGCTTGGAATTGGCACGCACTCGTTCATTGAGATCTTCGCGTGGTTCTTCATCAGGTTAGATTTGTTGTGCATCAGCTGCTTATGCTTGTACAGCACGCTCATGTTGGCGAAGAATTTTCTGCATACGTGACACATCACCGACTTCTTGCCAGCGTTCATCGCGTCCATGGCGTATGGTTTCTGCTCTTCCAGTAACTCTTGCTTCACCCTCTTGGGCCTATGCTGCTCCTCCTGGGTCATTCTTCTCGTGCTGTTGTATACCGATTGTGGCCTCTGAGTGAATATGTTGCCGTGCAGATTCAACTTGTGACGTTGCAGCGCCTGGTTGCTGCTGAACAATTTGTGACAGATGCTGCACAAGGCCTGGCTGCTCCCAGAATTCTTGACTACCGACTGGAACTTCGTGACTGCAACTGCAGTAGCTTTGTGGAGTTTCTTGTGTCTCGTTAGTACCTTCTTGGAGCTGTACAGCTTCCCGCAGATCTCACAGGGGAATCTTGATTTCCTGATATCGCTGAGGATGGGATGAGCCTTGTGCCACTGTAGGTGAATGTTTAACGTCTCCCTGTCGGAGAACACGTTCGTGCAGAGCTCACATTGAAGTTCGTTACCTGAGAAATTCTTCTCAGCCTTGTTGCGGGCACAGTGCACGTCCCACAAGTGTTCCCTCAGCTCTGTCACGTCGTTGAACTTGTCACTGCAGACCTGGCATTGGAAATTGCCAGTAGGCTTTGTGGGAGGTGGATTCGGGAAGGATTTTCGCGCTCTAGCCGGACGGCCTGTATTTGTGTTAAATACTTCCTTTTTGGGCGAGATCATTGGTTTCTGGTCCTCGTTCATCAAGTGTTGCGTATTGAATCGAGAGTTCAACCGACTGTGCCAGCTCCTGTGTATCTTCAGTGATGCTTCCTCAGCGAACTCCTTGCCGCAGATGTCGCACTTGTGGCCAGCCTGCAATTTCTCAGTGTGAGCAGTACGGAAGTGAAGGTTCAAATTTGCTTGAAAGAAGAAAGACTTTGGACATTTAGGACAAACGAGCATGGCCTTCGAGGAGTTCACATGCTCGAGCGCGATGTGTCGATCGCGTGTCTCTTTGGTCCTGAATAGCTGTGAACAATGGGGACAACAAACGTGGTTTCTATTGAATGTGTGAATATTTCTTATGTGCCTCTTCAGGTTTGCGGAGTTAGAGAACATTTTACCGCATAAATCGCACTCGTTCTTTTTCGAACCAGGATCTGAGCTAGCGCTCGCGTTCATCGAGTTCGAGTCTTGCGAATCATCCTCTACAGTACCATACTCCACACACGAGATGTTCGCGTTTCTTTCATTTGGGTCCTCTATGCCATGGTCTTTCATATGAATCTCTAATGCACCAGCGCTGCTGAACATGCTACGACAAATCACGCAAGAATAGATCTTCACCTTCAAATGAAGATTTCTGTGCTCCATTAGCTCGGTTCTAGTAGCGAATTCTAGGTTGCAAAGGGCGCAACTGTATCCTTTACTGTCCGACAGCCTGACCGTGTTCATTTCAGCCTCGAACGTGTCCCAGTCCCGGATAGGTGTCGAGATGCTCTGCATGGATTTGGAATCATTCTTGTCGTTGGACTTCGTCTTATTACGATGCGTCTCATGATGCTCCAAGTAATCGTTGGGAGATCTAAACTTGCCCCAACATTCAGAACACGTGTAGACCTTCTTCTTGTGACTCTGTGTAACATGATTCTGGAACTTTGTGAAGATGAGATACGTCATACCGCAAAGAACGCATTTGTAGGATGTTCGTACCTCGGGTAGCAAACGTTGACACAAGTCTCTATGCTTTAACATATTGGGTTTGTACCTATAGATCATACCGCACAAGTCGCACACATGATTATGCGCAGGATCGCCATTCTTGTACGGGCGAGGTATGACCCTAATTGGTTCAAGCGATTTCTTTGTTACTTCCTGCTTGGCAGGTGGCAGAGGAGTCATTGCCTTTAGCTTAGGAGGAGATCTCGATGGTGATACCAATTCTTCGTACTGTTTATCCGAGTGTTTCAACAGATGGCTAAGCAATTGCTGTCTGTTTTGCATAGAACGCAAGCACATATTACACGTGAAGTACTTCTCTTCGCCGTGTTTCGGTATCACCAGTGCAATCTTCATTGCACATTCAAACGACGCTCCACAGTGTAGTTTATACATCGAGCGATCCGGGAATTCCGTTAAACATGCGATACATGTGTATGGTCTTAGATCTGGCATATGCTGACGAATATGCGATAGCGTACTTCTACGGTCGACGAAGGATTGCTGACAAGAGTAACACGAGAATGTTTTCAACTGACTGATAATATTTTGCTGTACTTGCGTCAACGGAGCATCTTTTTCCATGGTCATTAATTCGTCCTCCAAATCTTCAACGTGTTCCTCGTCGTCTTGCAACTCCAAATTATTGACATCACCATTCTGTTTGTCACTGTGAAATCTTTCCATATGTTTTGTGTAGGTATATTTAGAATGTAAATTGATTTGACAGTGCACACATTTCTGTTTGAAAACGCGTGCCCCCCGGAAATGTGTGTGCGGACCCCTTCTGACTTTTTTCTTGCTTGCTGATCCAGATGCATTGGACTTTTGCGTAGAATCAGCTTCCATAATCCTATCCTCCTGAGTTGAGAGGGGATTCAACAAAAGTTCACTACCAGTAACAGATTCTATTTCTATCGTACAGTCTGTGTCATAGTCCTCTGGTGGTTCTGCTTTTACACACATGTCCATCTCTTTTGTCAATACCGGTTGATCTCCCTCTGATATTATTTCATCATCAGTTAATTCCTGAACTTGATTACTGATTGCTAAATGATTTATATTCTCTACAAGATTTGTGGATTCCTAAAAAACAAAACATATCTTTAATATGTCCTTATATTCTATATTTTATACCAAAGCTCATAGTACTTACCATGTCTGAATCATTGGTAGATTCTGAAAGTACCTCAATGTTATCTTCACAAAAGTCTAAATCAACTGGTTCATTCTTAATAGTTACAACCTGAACAAACAAAACCAGTACATTGATTACAATTACTCACATCATAATAAACACAGATCAATAAAACATGTATATTTACCGTTGGACTTGTTCGTAAATGGCTTTCAAACCATTCGTGTAATTTGTCTTGGGAACGAAGACATGCTTCCTTATAATCATGCCACTCATTCACATTTCTAACACATTGCTCACATATTTGTGTGGATAACTTATCCGTGGTTAAAATCTAAAAGATGTGTAGACCCGATGAAAATATGGATATCTCAAAACTTTGATTATAATTTATACATTTTAAGAAAACAATAGCTATAAAAACACATTCCGTTTGATATTTGTCAACTTAACAACAACTTGTAATGGTAAAAATAAGCAAGACGCTCATAATAATCCTAGTCAATGGTTCTGTCTTAGATATGATGCATTATGCACCTAACCTCAAAGCACACTCACCGTATACAGGAATAAAGAGCGATCGGTACAAAAATACGCGATAGAGAAGAAACATTTGAAAAGAACAAAAGTTGCTAATCGGCGATAATTCACACGCACCTGTATTGACAAGCAAGCTTGTATCTTACTGGCCAACGAAACCGGAGAGTCTTGCCCTCCGAACACCGACGACTTCGGATCATCGGTGGACAGGCAAAGCCTGCACACGTTTTCCATGTCCTGCAACTCCACCACCTCGTCCATCGCGGACGTCCACGCTTGTGGGCCTTCCTCACAGAGTATCAGGTAGGTGTTTTGCCTGCCAGGGAAGCGCGCTTCTCAGGAACAGGTTAGAGACGCAGCGTTTTGTTTGTACGACGACATTTGAAACTGAGCCCGAGCGGTCCATTTCAATACGTTCCTGGCGTGCAAGGAACGAGTCAGGAGACGCGCGCGCTAGACAGAAGTACACTTTCCTTCTTCGTGTGATATTTATTTAACAGTCGGCGGGTGTTATCACGATTCGCGAGTGTCAAATGTACAGAATGTGTCGTCAGCGATAAAGAAAACGGATTTATATACTTTGACGTGGACAAGCAGTACATTGTGCAGTTTGCTTCGAAAGTTTTCTGCGGAACAGTGATACAGATTAAAATGGATTAAAACAGGGGAACAGAGGTCATGATGGTAAATAAAAAATGTCTTTTGTTATATGGTTGGTCGTGTGGTCGTTTATTTTATATATATTTCTCAATATACACTTGACATGTAACTGTTTGTCATTTGTACACGTTGATAAGATACATTGTACATGCACAGCAGGTAACGTACACGGTTACATCTCGTTCAATTCGCGATTTAACGAAATCAAATAACCGGCGTTTCTCAATTTCGAATTATCGGTAACAAATAATCATCCGGTGATTATAAAAGTAACACGGTATATAAAATCGAAAAGCTTGAAATATAAATCGGGCTGATCGAAAATATCGTATCATATATAGGACCGCTATTACATAGAAAAACGTTAGAAACTATGCATGATCACGTGACTAATACAACCAATCATAACTACGCAATTGCACGCACACCAATTTCATCTAAATGAAAACGAAACGGGATAGACTTCGAGAATAAAACACGATTGCACAAACTTGTCTAACGAATTATCGATCTAAATAATTGTCACGATTAAAATACGTATACATATGAATCTACATATTGCACTTAGCTCTGGACTTAAGTACTTTAATCAATTATACCCTAAGCTACGAGAAAAAGCGTTTGAACTAAAAATTATTGAGCGCACTCGTTCAACGCGTTGTATATATGGCAACTATGTAATATTTTTTTTTATTCGGAAAGCTCTTCTACACGGCGGTTACTCTAAGACCGCCAATCTACTTGGTACATGTTGAGCTTTCGCGCGACATCTTATTAATTTCTCGATACCAGATCGAATACACCTTTCGTAATTTTTTTTTCTGTTTTTTTCTTTTTGCTCTTTTTTGTAACACTGCAACGATCATATACATTGTGCAGATTAGAACCATCCAGACATTTCCTAAATCTACGTTAAACATCTCGCGGATGCCTGTCCCCCGCGTCAGCTATTCACATTAATATACAATACAGGATGAATCATCGATAAATAGATTTCTATACACGCATCGTCAACGAGAGGTTTCCTGTCGATCATTTTCAAAAATATCCACTCCCTTCTCCCAATATAACTTCTTCATTATCGACGATTAACAAAGGTACTCTTCCGGTGGAACGAGACGTGGCTTCTGCGACATAGAAATTTTCTCCAATTGCTAAATTTGAAATGTTTAACGTTCGAATATGATGGCGCCACGTGTCCCGTGTCCAGTATCGCATCGTATCGTTCGAGCGCGAACTTCCCGCGGACGAAGTATACGCGAATCGTCGAAAATCAATCTCTCTCTCCACGAATTCTAATTCGTAACGAGACGACGTTTTCGACGATTTTCACGGCGGATCATCACGACGAACGCTCGAACGCCCACGACAGATTCGCGCCATTTTAACGGCCAACCAGTTCCGGTTCATGTTCCACCATTCGTCTGATGTATCGCAGGGAAGTGTGCGCGTTGAGCTATTGCGCAATTCAGGTTGTCAGGCAATTGGTGTTGAAGCAGGAATTCCTTTGTGATTGCTGACGTACGTAGTCCTGCACGTTGAATTTCGTGTCGTCTGGATCGTTGCTTTTCCTCGCCTTCAGCTCTCTGAAATTAAACGAAACGACGCTTGGTACATGACTGGATACACTATTTTAGAGCCTACCGGAGCCTATCACAGCTAACCAATTGCGTAGAGGTACATTAGACCCCTGTCTAACCACAGTTCTACCATGTTCCTTTTTCATTTTCTTTTGTCGTCTCATACTGATATCTATGATAGGTTGACGACGATGGATTGAAGGATTCAGAAGTACCTAGCAACGGCCAAGAAGGCCAATTCAACGTTCAGGCCGGTTTTAGCTGAGGTTTCCATAAACGGGACTTTGTACTCTTGCGCCAACCGTTCACCGTCTTCTCTCTTCACCACGCGTTCCGTGCCGCAGTCAGACTTGTTACCTAAAAACAGTCGTTTCAATTCGTTACGTTTCGAATTATTAATCGAGACTTTCGGGTTTAAGCCCTGTCCAATTGTTTTTGCCTTCCTAACGGACACGGCTTAAACGCAGATGCCTCGATTAATAATTGAGTCACTCAGAAGCCAAACTGACTAACTCCGTCAAATTATATTTTTTTTTACTTATCAAGAGTTAAGCACCAAGCATGTGCTTTGATACTACAATTGGAAGAATTTCAAAATCATTTTGGCTTCTGAGTGGCTCAATTCCAATAATCTAGGCTGTGAAAGCCTCAAGACTCTCATTGTTACGTTTAGGTTAGGTTATGTTCAATTTGATAGTCTTGAATTAAGATGTTTCTGCGATTAAGTGTTCTCGATGAGAGAACGAGAAGAAAAATGAGAACTGCTTGCTAACAATGTGTCTAACTTGTCTATCTACAAATGATAGCGATACAAATTTTAATTGAAAATACAGGTTCCTTACAAAGCTGTAGATTTAACAAACTCACTGTCCAAGGAGTATGAATACAAAGTTAACACGTTTGCTATCATGTTTTGCGTAAGGGTTCAGCGTCACATTTGCATAAGAGGAATTACGTTTCAATTTTCGGTAAAATGGATAGACGAAGTCTCCCCTGCATTCAGCAGAAATGCTTTTGTATAACACAAAGGGTGGCGGAATAGCTTGCCTGGTCAGCACATATTAACCTTTTGGGTGCTCACTAAAGTGACCAAATGTGCCTACTTATTTTATGACGTCAGTTGCTTGTAACTACTGTCAATAACGTGGAAACATGTTTTATACGTATATTTCTAGTTCTTTTTATCTATTTTTTTTTATATGAATGATCCCATCTGTAGCTCCTATAAAGCAAACTGTTAATTTCAAGCATTTCCAGTTACCAGTATAACATACAAGCTAATCACTCAAAGGGTAATCAGTACACATGCAGAAACATGTGTTCTATTGTGTAAAATTATTAAAATAGAAGAATGTGCTGACCTAATCATCCAAACAAATAGGTTAAGTTTCTTAATTCAATTACTTTCGTGACAATTCAAACATAGACTTCTTGTAAAGACAAAACATATGTGTGACAACGAGTTCAGACTGTCCTGAGTACATTCCTTACATGTAAATAACCCTTTAATTATCTTCATAAAAATTCCAACACAGACTTGTGTGTATTTAGATGAGTTCAGACTGCCCTGAGACATTCTTGTATGAATGAAAGAGCAGCGAAAATGTTAAGACACAACAAAAACGATTTTCCGTTTCACCATCCAACCCACTGCTACTAAAACAAACATCGCTATTCCCGCAAATTACGTAGCAACGTAGAAGAAGAGCTTTCATCAACGACGCTGTTTCATAGACCCCCTCCGTTCACTATCTAACATCTCACGATCTCCGCGACCTCGCTAGACTCAACACAGTTAATCGATCATCCAATCCAGCCAGCAAACAGTCCTCGATTAGTGCTCCAACTCTTCTCGGAACATTCTCCTCGGCTTTCTACGAAAGCAAGAAACGCCGCGGAACTATGCAAGAACCAGTCGGACTTATCGATCATCGCGGCAACTTTCTCAGAAATGGGACAACAAAGAAGGCTCACTTGGATACGTTTCGTTCCTTCTCGGTTTTGTCAAACAATCGGCACTCACCGAGTAGCATGATGACCACGTCCTCGTTCGCGTGTTCCCGGATTTCGCTCAGCCAGGCTCTGATGTTGTCGTAACTCGTCTTGTTCGTCACGTCGTACAGCAATAAAAGAGCTGAAAGAAGTAATGATCGTTGTGCAACCGGCCGTGATCCTGGTAATTGGTAGACACGTGGAAACAAAAGCTTCTGTGTTACGTTGTTCATATTTCATTGTGCGTTCGTTGAGGAAATAGCAAGCGTGTCTATCTTGTTGCGCGATTTTTCGACCGTAGCTTAGGTGAAGCGAGACGTTCCGAGTAAGGTAGATTGAAGTGGAGGAAAATTGAACGTATGTTTTGAGACACGTTTGGAACAAACGAACGAAAGCTCGTTTGTCCCCCTTTCCAAAAATTCTATATATTCGTGCTTGTTTAGAATCGAATTTTGTTGAAATAGGGAGCGAACGCGTATGTTTTGAGACACGTTTGGAACAAACGAACGAAAGCTCGTTTGTCCCCCATTTCCAAAAATTCTATATATTCGTGCTTGTTTAGAATCGAATTTTGTTGAAATAGGGAGCGAACGAGCATTCGTTCGGTTGGTCTAAACGCACCTTCTGGAATATGCACGATTCTAGGAATATTGTTCGAATGGAAATTTGTTAATCAGTCGCTGATACGCCGTACATTTTTCTTTTTTTCACCAAAGTTAGGTGAAGCAAGATAGTCTGAGTAGGCAAATTGAAATAGGAGAAAATTACGCTTTTGTAATAGACATGCTTCCAGGAATACCGTTCTGATGGAGATTTTTGAATCAGTCACTGATATCTAGCACATTTTACTTTGTTTAGAGTAGTCTTTCGTGGCTGCTTCAGTGTCTCATCTACGTTTAGCTCTTTTATTCAGCTGCTTTTTGAATTGCTGAGAATTGCGTCTCGTTCTAATGAAAGGTGGAGCCTGGAATCCTCTCTATCTTACAAATCAAATTACTTGTACCCATCTTTATCCTCTATCTATCTTTTCTCGTCGTTTTGCCACACTTTTAAACTACAGTACGTAACAAAAGTTCTAGGATTTCATCTTGAAGTTTCTTTTTTAATTTTCAAATATTTTAGGCATTTCGCTTCACTCAGCAAATTTGCCAATTTATGCAGGTATCATGCTTCAACTCTCACAGTATTCCATTTCGTCACAGTAAATTATTAAACTCAAATTCTACGAACTTTTGTTACATACTGTATTTTAGAAAAAAGAAATTCGTAACATTCCTTGCAATGTATTCGGGGCCGCATTTACACTTTTGGAGGACATTTCAGACTCTCCTAAATAGACGACATCTTACAATTATCTATCTAAAGTTTCAGCTAAATTTCTCAAGCAAATAACCAGAGCTTCGTAAATTCTTGTATTAACCCTTTAACTGCTGTTGACGAGTCAGACTCTTCGTGCATTTCTTTTCTCAAACTGGAGAATCAGGAGTCTGGCTCCTCGTTCAGTGTGAAGCACTATTTCACAACTTTATTTTTACACAAAGTTCATTTTTAATTTACATTTAGTTGACAATTCCAATTTAATTTGAAGAATTAAAATCTCAAATCAGAGCCGTATTTATACTTTTGGTCCTAGGCGCAACAATATTACGAAGCCTTAAAAGAACAAATCTATTTCGGTTAATTAAATTCACACGTTTTCTTTTTAATTTATTGAAAATAAAAGTCGACATTTCCATGAGAACTTATTTTAATAAATTAAAAATAACACAACATTGGTATGCATATATTTGTATGAAAAAAAGTATAAAAATAAATCAATTCAAGTTTACTCTGGCGACCAAATATTTTATCGCCCGGGGGAAGTCCTTGCACTTTAGATACTCGAAGTATATACCCAAACTGCATAAATAGGATTCTCTGAGACCCCCCTAGACGACATTTAACATTTGGTCGATGGAAATTCTCATCGATGTTGACCTCTTGACGAATAGTGGACCCTCGTAAATTTAACGTTTCCGTTTTCAGCGGCCTCTTGTTTTCATATTATAAATTTAATATTTAAAAATAAGTATTTTACTTTGCAGCTACAACTAGGCTATTGTTAGGTAAGGTTTGAAAATGTGGCTCCAGCTTGCGCTTTATGGTAAATGCGGTCCTGAATTTATCGAATAAACTGAATTTCACTTCATTTAACATTAAAATAGCTTCACTACAAAGTTTAAAGCGATTATTTCTCAGCAAAGTACGCTTCGTTCCGTTCTACTCTAAATCTCAATCGATTACTGTTACAGAATAAGGTTCGAGAGTTTTTCATTCTTCCTCGGTTGTCTTCCCACGAGCTTTCCATGGCTGGTTGAAGCTCGCAGGCCAGAAGCACGGTTGTAGGGTAATATCTAGCAATGGAGACACTATTGTCGAAGTGTCTCCCCGACGTAATTGTCGCCAAGCCTTTGAAACGTCTAACTATTGTCGCGGCGGCGGCGTCTGCGTCGCTGAAAGAGGGTTTCTTCGTGCAAACAATGGCCGAACCCCCACGGCGGCCGCCACGTTTCCTTCTCCGCCTCTTTTGCCTCGAATTCGCTTAAGTAGCTTTCCAAAATTAACGCCCTGCTTGAATTTAGAATTGACTCGCGACCTCCTTCAAACGTTAACCCGCCGTGAGGACGACTTCTTAAAAGAGACGTTAATTGAAGTTTACTTCATTCTCCATCGTTGAAGAAATTGCTAATCTTTCAACATGTTCATGAAACAGTTACTACTGCTAGAGTTCCTTGTCACCGAAGAGACTGCGGATTTGTCACCGAAGGCACAAAAATACAGAGTGCACGTAATAAGCAAAAATATACAAGTAAACCCAAAATATAGTACTCGTTGTAATATTTAATGAATAAAAAAACTCATAAAAATCCGCAGTCTAGATATCATTAAAACGTTCAGGGCATGATTGCTGACATGATCCATCGATGGGATCGTTCAGAATAATGGCAAAAAAGATTAAGTGAATGGTGTGATCCAACGGTGGATCGCCAGATTTTCAGATTACATACTGAAAAATTAAGTGTTAATGATAATACACGGTTCGGTGATAAGAAACGCTGTTCAGTAGTGAGCGTTTCGTGAATTTCGCTGCCGTCCTGAACGTGTTAATACTTATGTTAATGGTAGATACCGACTGTAACTGAGCACGTTAGGAAAAATTGGCTTCCATTGTATTTGCATCGGTACGAGACAAATTTTATAGTCACGTTTCAAATTACACGAAAATTCATTTTTGAAGAGTTGGCAATAAGTCATTTTGCCTTGATTAGTCATTTCAGTGTTAACTGCTAGAATTAGCTTATTACGCATACGAGATTAGGATACAGCCATAAACCGTATCACGCTGGCAAACTGTTGGAAATGAAAGAAGAACTGGCTACGTTATACACGGTGTTCCTGGAGAACTCCAAAAATTTCCACTTCTTTGTCAGGAAAAACGTTGAGACGGAGCTTCAATAATAACCAAAAGGGAGTGAGTTAACTAATGCAAACTCCATCCTCGCCCCTATGCCTCCATTATGCAAATATCAAAGCGTGTCTACGAGACGAAAAAGATAAGATTTTTGAGACAATTGCCGATTTTAACATTGATTACACCGAGTTTAACCCTTTGAGAACGACAGACTTGTGTATACGTTCACAGAACACTATGAACGCAACCAATAAACTCATATTTTTAAGGAATAAAAATAGTTGGCGTGATCATGAACTCACGTACGTATATTTGAGGAAAATGCAATTTTGATATAATTTAGTTTAAAAAAAGAAATTGAAGTAGTGGCGCGATAATGCGTTATACAAGTAATCAGTATATCTTCGGAAGATCAAAATTTTATCCGCATCATTCACAACCCTTTCGTTACAGGACTGTGGAACGATTTAGAGTAGGTAATTGAAGACTTTGGCGCAGGAATCGATCACCTCAAAAGATGAAGATTTTTCCTAAAACTCAGAAATTGAATTTATCTATCATCCCCACGTTCTAATTTAAAAATGACCAAAAATTGAAATGGCCGATTTTTGCAGAGAAGTCTTCAGTTCTCGTATATTTGGCAGTATCTCTCCTGTGAAAATTAGGAAAAGTCGATAGTGGATCAGGAAACAAAGGTTCATGACGCTTTTTGCAATTCCTCCTACATACTTTGTCTACTTTATTTCAATTTCATTCGAAAGCAATGGTTGTTTGTATACGTACTATACAACTTGGAAGAATTTTCACGGGAAATAGGTGACTCTACGAAGGAAGGATAATATCGTTTTCGCCGATTTAACACAGTTTTAAAGTAACAGGCGTCGTTGAACCGAAGTAGGGCGTTTTGCGCGAGAATCAGAAACGAACTTTCATCCAACAGTTTCCGGCAAAGAAACCGTTTCTGCATAGTTGGAATGCGGCGTGCAATATCGCACTGTACAGCACAATTTGCATAATACCCAGCCTGTTCAAAGTTCTCGACTTTTTGTCCTTCTATTTACCAGTTACGTGAAAAACTTCATAAGCATCTCGATTATCTGGCACACGGTTCGTTTTCCCTCCCCACGTTTGTCCATTTTCCATCGATTCGCCACCGATTTGAGAAAAACGCGATAATTGACGATTATTCTTCGAGTTGAGTAAGACGAAGGGACTAACGTAAACTTGCTAGAAAATGTTACTGTAACGATCACTTGTAATACGCGAATGAATAATTCAGAGGAATAAAACGAATGGTAAATGAATATGCAGTTAAATTGCTATCGTTTAATGGTTGAAATTGAAGCTGAGCGCTATCATCATAACGAAATCATGGTCGCGGTAGAGAAGCTGTTAATTTAACATCTAGCAATGAATTGTTAGGTATGATTCCGTATTCCTGTCTTAGACGAGTCCAACCAGCAATTTCGTTATCGTCTTGTCCAATTATACTTAAGTTGTAACATGATTTTTTTTTTAAGCAATTACAAGGTTGTGGAACTTTGTTCCTCGAGTTTCTTGGCAATTATTCGAAGCAGGTAAGAAATGATTTTGTGAAAAACATGTATACAATAAAGAAGTTATAATTTCCTTCAAGTGGTACTAATTACAACGAAAAGTATAAATTTAACTGCCTTGTCTAATAATTTTATCAACTTTTTCCACTAATTTATATGTAAATCTTTTACTACTTTTTCTTAACATTTCCATCCTCCCTTTAGTTATTGTTTGTTATATTATCTTATCTATTTTTATTTACCTATAAGTATTTTGTATATATTTTTTCAGAGTAATCGTTTTACTCTTGTTTCCTGCATGCGTAACAAATAAGTAAATAGAAGAAAATTGCAATAGAATCATAATTACCGTGGGCGTCTCTGTAATAAGCATGCGTTACACTTCGAAATCTCTCTTGGCCAGCCGTGTCCCATATTTGAAGCTTGATAGACGTATCATCGACGACAACCACTTTGTTCTGAAACACAAAAATCATTCATATCTTCCGTTCAACAAATCGTTCCCTTACCTACGCCGATTTCATAACAGTCACTTGGTTTTCGAAATAAAGGTTTCCCCCTCTGAAATACCAAGAATTCTTCGAAGATTCAGAGTCTCTCACCCTAAAATCAATGCCGACGGTGGTTATGTAGTTGCCAGAAAGGAATCTGCCGTCTCTGAACCGCGTCAGAAGACAGGTTTTCCCGACCCCGCTGTCGCCTAGTAGCATCACCTAAGTTGTACGAAAATTCTCTGTGAAAATAGCCAAGTAAGCGCCGGAAAAAATTGGAACTTTACGCGATCAACGACTTCGACCCTTTTTTTTTTGAACGAAATTTCTAACAAAATTCCTCTTTAATAGATTCGTTTCAGGT
Source organism: Habropoda laboriosa (assembly GCF_001263275.1). Classification (NCBI taxonomy): domain Eukaryota; kingdom Metazoa; phylum Arthropoda; class Insecta; order Hymenoptera; family Apidae; genus Habropoda; species Habropoda laboriosa. The sequence goes on from NW_017100220.1 coordinate 658,874, forward strand.
CTCTGCCCTGGTTATTTGTGGTAGAAAAATGAAATAAAACGAAATTCATGGTTGTACACGAAGAATATCAGTAGCACGTAATTCCAGTTGGATTTTCCTATTTTATTCCAGGAGAACCAGTCGAGTCCAGATAGAAACGTATCACACAACAAGACCAAACACATTGACTTGATTATCTTATTCGTAGAAACTGAATAGACGAAGTAAACGTGTAATTAACGGGGTTTCAGAGATATCGCGATCAAGTTTGATCTACGATCCGGCTGAAATACGCTGAAGTATGCAGAGCGCGCGTAACTTCTTTTCCTGTTCGATTACGAACTCGGCGAGAACCACCTACTTGCGATTAATCGCCGCAAATCATCGATCGTAAATTACGACCGCGAAATGTGGACTACTTGCTACTTAATTATCGTGTAAAAGGGCAACTGGATGTGGCAGAATCGATGGTTTCTATGAGGCAATAGACACGATTTGTCAGTGGCCATTGAAAAGTCTGAAACTTGTTAGGAAACGGATAGATTTATCGAATACTGTAGTTATTGGAAAACTTTTAACTTCAGGTAGGTAGAAGTTGTTTTCTCTTTAACTTGGAATTGAGAGTTGGTCCTTTATTGGAAATGTTAGCCTTCGCAGCATTTCAGTATTTGCTGATTGATCTTTCACAATGTGCCCGTCAATGTGTTTGGAAATGAAAAGACGCGACCTAATTGAGAAACTCGATAGAATTCACTTGGTTCTTTACTTTATTAATCATTGAAGACCGTATTTCTATAGATACATTAACTGTAGTTCTACTACTCCGAATCTCGTTTTAACATTTTTCTGACCAAACCCATTATTACACATCCGTATTTTCAGTCTTTCTGACCTGAAAGCCTGTTTGAAACAAGTATTCGATAAACTTCGATGAATCTCATAGGCATGTTTCCTTCGGAACACCTAAGACCGCGTTTCTACTTACTACTTTATTCAAAAGTAGTTCCAGGACAAATGAAGCAAAATACAAATTATTGTACATTTAGTCGCCTTTAAAATAATCTTCCTTGCGTTCCTTGTGAAAGTTTCCATTTGGAAAACAGAAAGAAGTCGCATGGTGCTTTCAGACCGATGACATTCGAATTTTTATACAAAAAGTCTTGAACAAGCATCGAAAATGCACAAATCTATGCAAAATGCACCAGTTGTTTTCCGTAGATTTACAAAAGCCACGTGACATTCAAGTAATATCTTTCATTAACCCTTTCACTACGGCAGATTTTGGTTAGTGACGCAAAATCTCTTGTTTAGGCGGTATCGTTTTAGAATTTGAAAAGGTTAATAGTTTGACCAATCAGTACGAATTCTTCCTATAAAAGAAAGTATATCCTGGAACCTTTTAAACCAAGTAGTACACATAAAAATGCGGCTTAGACTCATGCATAAATGACCCAACGGAGCCGCGAAAGGCTACTCGAAGCTCTTTCGGCGCTCAATCGAGCCTCTTTCCTCGCAGGCGGGTATCAGGAGAGAGGGCAGGACCTTGAAAAGGAGCTCGCCATGTTCGGGTGAGGCCTGTTGGCCGGTCGAGTCGATGCTGTCCCGCGAGGACTGCCGCCTAGTCGGGCCCATCGTCTCTTGGGGCCGGCTGTACGCGCTCTGCGAAGTGGAGGGGGTAGCTGGGGCCGGGCCCCTCGCCCCACTACTATTCCCGGGCCCACTCGACCAATCAGAGCCGGTTGAGCCGGTTCTCCGCGGGCCGTGTCTGCTCGAACGCTTCGTCACACTGCGTAGCTTTTCCTCCACGGTGCTCATGGGCCCCTGCTACCGGGAGCACCAATTTGCTCTTCTTCTTCTCGGCCACTCCTCGTCACGCTCGTCGTCGTCGTGGTCGTCGTTGTGGTCGTTGTTGTACTCGTCGTCGACTCGCTTCTTTCTGCTTCGCGCGCGGACAGCCCGCGATCACCTCTCGCGTCCCTCTGCTCCCGAGGTCAGTCAACCCAGGATCAGAAGTGGAAAGGGGACGGCGTTTCACTTTGCGCCTCTTCTGCCTTCCGCTTCGCCCGCTCCTTCGTTCGCCGACCGATCAACGGACGCCGAGTGAAAGTCCGCGCGTCGCGACCGATTGGATCGACGGCGGCCGGATCGACGCGTTCAGTGGCGCGGCTCTGCACCGCGCGGGGCACTTAGGGGACACCTGGATTTAGAGGAACCTCGTCAGTTTGTGTGTCGGTTTGGACGTTTTATGCGAAGGTCTTCGGATTGGGGAGAATTTTTCGTGGTTTGAGGTGGGAAGAGTTGTTGGTAGTTTTTGGAGAGGAGCAGATTTGTTGAAACAATGCTTTAGATTATTCATACTAGGATCTTAAGGCATAATTAGATTTATAGGAACCTGATGAGTATAACAGTGTGGTTTAGATATTTTATATTTAGATTTTTAAAAATTTAGATGACTGAACTGAGAAGAGTTGTTGGTAGTGTTTGGAGAGGAGCAGGTTTATTCGTTGAAATAGTGTTTTAGATTATTCATCCTAGGATCTTAAAGCACAACTGGATTTAGAAGAACTTGAGTATAATACTATAGCTTAGGTGTTTTATATGGAACATTTGGAAGGCATAAAATTTGGGTGATTGAGTTGAGAAGAGTTTGGTGGAGTACTTTTGAAAGAAGTAGGTTTGCGAAGCTGAATTTCAGAAGTTCTTGAAATTGGATCTTACAAAACAGCTGGATGCAACAGAACAATACTGTGCAAATTCAGATATCTATTTCGCATTAGGCTTTTCGAAGGTGTAAATTTCAGGCAACTAAGTTGAAAAGAAGAGTTTAACTCTTCAAACAAACATGTTTTACAAACCAGATTCTAGATTGCACGAATCTCTGATAATAGGTACATTGATATCATATTTACTACGTTCATATTAACCGTGCCCATATTTGCACATGTAATCAGAAGTCCTTGTATCTCGGGTACGAAAACAGTGCTAGTTAAACGGCAGAATTTATCAAGTTGCATTGTAAATACATATTCCCATTGGCCGCGGTGATCAATATTCTATTGCAATTGAACCAACACTTCTACCATTGCGTACAAACACATCGATGCATTCTAATTCAATCAGCGGCCAACGAAACAAGCAAATACTCGATTTCAGGTAGCTTGTAACCCGAAAGCATGCGGAGTTCGAGTAAAGATTGCAGCTTTGCATAACACTGTCACCTAAATGCGTACTCATGCGTACTTTACAAAGACATTCTCCATCGTACATCGATTCTGATTTTTCGTAAAAAAAAAAGAGATCCAAAAACAATTTCTAAGTTTGTTAAAAAGAGTTTCATTCAATATGGAGGAGTTTCACTCCGCGCGTGTGCTTCGCCAAGATTTTTGAACAGAAAAGATACGGGATCGGATATTGAGATCTTATTTATTTACTTCCACGAATATAGACCTAGTTACACATAAAATAACACACGCGCAAAGCAGATAAAATATAGATAATTATAAACAAAACAAAATTAACCGAATTTTTCTTCGTTCGTAAGAAGAAAAATTGTGATCCGTGACAATTTTACATTTCGATAGGAGAAACAAGAATTAACAATTGTTGCAAAGAAATTAGCTTGTAATAATGCAATGGTACACCAATAAACAAATAAAATGGAACTTATAAAATGCAGATGAACGATAACTTCGATGTCACATAGAGGATCTATGCAACGTATCCTGCAAACCTCCAACTACTTTTGCACTTTTCGCTGCAGAATCCAACATTCAGCGTCGACGATCAAACTTTGACACACTGGAAACGCGCGAACTGTTCAATCTGAAAAAGAGGCGAGAGTCGATTTTTCCGTTAGCATCGCGTGCCATGGGATCGTTAATTCGCCGTTCGAGGGCAAATAATCGATAAGCCTGGGAAAACAGGCCAGTTCCATCGTCGATGCGTAAACGGAACGACATAATTCGCGGCGACTTGAAAGCTTGGTAATTGCTCGGTCTGTTATGCCGCGGATTGTATAACGGGTCGACACCTATGTTGATCCAACTCGCGCGTCACGCGTTCGCTTACATAAACAGCGGGAAGCGGTATTTTAATTAATCCGCGAAACACACGAGCTCGTATCCACGTGCATCGCGGTATCACCGTTGTTTAACGATCCTCTCGAATGTTTGACTGAGTGAGTAAATTCATCGACTTCTGGATGAGAAGCCGGCTAATTGGTCCAACGACTAGTTGCGTGGATAACGAACAAGAATATCGGCGTTTGGTATTCTCGATCGTCGATCGAATTAGGTTTTTATTAACCCTTCGTGGGAAAATATAGCGTTTCGTACTCTGCAGACAAGTTGTTTATGTTCAAGTCTGATTTTTTTACTGTTCTAGGCTTTGAAAAAATTTGGAAAAATTCTGGGATACTTGTCAAAGTCTCTGCTACATTATACAGGGTTCGGTACAAAGATTTGATATCAGATTTGTGGCCAATTATCAGTTTACTTTGCAAGTTCTTTGGAACAAGAATTCGACTCCGTTTCTGGATCAATCTAGGAACACGTGTTTGACTTGTATGTTATTGGTATATTTTGAGAACAAATCATATCTTTTTTTCTGGACCCTGTATAATTAAGTTCGTTAAGTCAAATGTTTAAAATATTTTTTTTTGAATTAAAATAAAAATTCGTTTCGAAGAAGTACAGGGGTGGAATTTCGCCTGGGTCGTTAATGACCCAGATTGCCTGTGGAGGGTTAATCTGATTGTGAATGATTAGGTTTGTAGATGTACTTGTTTCTCTTTATTGAAAGATGTGAGAAGTTTTTCCGAAGAATTATATTTCTTTAAGTAAAGGTACAAAATGTGTTGTAAGTCTTTGACTTCTCAGTAACTGGTTAAATGAAGTTGCTCATTGAAATAAAGAATATCAGCGGTATTGAGTATTTTATGTCTGATATGAAAGGAAAAGAACGTAGCTTTCTTACTATATTTTTACATTTTTTACTACATCTCTGGTATTTTTTAAGTTTTCTCTTATGTTCTTTGATTTGAAATTGCATACGTGGAAGAATTACTCTCGAAATTCACAAAATTCTGCTATACCGTACAATTGCAATTAAGTTACATACTATAAAATTATTTTTTCCTAAATTGATATGTAGCCTATACTTTATCACGCTTCGTTCATTTCCAGCAACACTTTCTCATTCAAAAATGAAAAAACAGAAGTAAATATTTTTCGAAAAATTACACTTTTGATTTCAAACGATATCCATAAATTCTAACATATAGACATGTATAAAAAGAACGAAAAAGTTTGTAAAAATAATTTGTAGGAAAGTAGTAGATATAATGCTTCCTGCGAAAATTCGGCTTTCCGATCCTTCTTGAGCTAATTTCGACCGCGAGAAGCTTGTCCATTGGTCGGTCGATCAGAAAAATCGATGCTTCAACCCGCGTGAATTAAACCCGAGCAATTACCAACTTGTCATGTCGGAATTGCCGTGTCAAGGCTGGCAGCACGTGCTAAACGAGATGTCTTGCGCAGCGCTCGAAAACGGACCGAGCATTGTTTCGAATATTTTGCGAGTACAACACGGTCCGCAAATTAAGACCACGCTGTGAACAAACTCATTTCCCTTGTCTGTCGAATGGGGGCCGTATTAAATTCCACGGTGAATAAAAGCAAAGTCGAGTAGCAGTCGGGTAATTGTAGTTTAGGAAGATCTGCGGCAAACTTCTTCTTCGCGCTCGGGTTGTAAGTTCGTGAAATATTCTCGTTGCAGAAGTTGAAGTTTAATTAGCGGGATGTACCGGTGTATCGCCGGAGGGTTTGTAAAAGAACGGAATTTACGTCCCTGCGAAGCTTACAAGGAAGGAAAGATATGAGAAATGTCCATCTTTTAAACAGTAAACTTGTGAATGACGATATTTCAGCTGTAGAATGACTCAAAACAGCGAGTCAGAGATTTCCAAGTGAAAAATGGTTGGAGAATGTAAGTTTACGAATTCGTGTTCACAATTTCACGAAATGTACACTAGCGGCTGAAAGTTTGGAACCACTGTGCGTTGCAAGTTGTGGAAAATCTTCTAGGAGAAAGTTTCAAAAGTTTGGAATTTCAGGAACATTTTCATGAATCTTTTATCACTCAAATTAACCCCTTAACCTGTGACAACGTGTCAGACTCGTGGCAGAGATTCCGGTCAAGACGTGAGAGAAATAGTTATATCATTAAGAAAAATTCACTGTAATCCTGTCTTTCGTTTGAGTTCGTAAGACTGAGGATTACTAAATGTAATTAATCTGTAACAGGCTAGCTTGTGTTAAATGGCTGACGCTTATGTACATAATTAGAAAAGAAATCGTAGGTTAAGGGGTTAATCGAAACGAAATAAATTGCTACTTATCTCCGCAACGTTCATTTTAAATGTGCAACGAATTAATAGCAGATTCAATGTTGGTGCAAATTGGTAAAATTGGCAAACTTCTCAACCTAAGTAGGGTCATTCTTTTCTTTAGATTTTAATATACTTGTCACATCAATTTGTCCAGTAAAAAAGCTTAACTACTTTCATCCTTCTCGAATAGTTAAAAGTTTCCACAGTATCTCTGAATTTGTCTCTTCAAATTCAAGATCTCGCGTATGTACCTACATACATACATAAAACAGACTTCTGTCTTACTTTCGCGTAAAACATGTCATACGTGTCTGTTTTCTACTTGAACGCAAATTCAAGATCTACATAGTAGGTACACGTTTATTCGACTTATTCCACTTCCACGAAGAAATTTCATTTTCTGTACCATTCTTCTCCAACTTCTTCCACCTATTAATCCGAATAAAAATCGTCACGAGTGAAAATCCCTAAAGTCTCTCTGCAAAGTCTGAGAAACCAAAGATTCTCCCGTGATAATAATTCTCCTGGCTCGCTTTCGAGGCCACTCGCCTCTGCTTCCTCCCACGGTCCACGGTCGCAGAATCTCTTGCGAAAATCAGCGTGTTCGCAATTTGCCACGCGTAAAGTGTCCTTAGCTAAAATGTCCTACCTAAATGGACAAATTCCTCGTTTTTCAAGGTGTTTTGAAACATTTCGAGCTCCACAGCAAACTTGCAATTAGAACGATCTATGTGCCTTGCAGAGTTCTAGAAACGGTCTAATTTATTTGACCTAACTATTTCGTAGATTATTTCAAACGATGAATTAATTATCGTTTGTAATATTAATTTTGTATAATTTATATGATACAATATTAATTACCGTATTTAAAGTACCTTTTGCAACGTTTGTTTTGTACTTTCAAAATTTCAATGGTTTTAACTGTGTCTCTGTTGAATAAATAAATTTCAGTTAATCAATTAAGCATAGAATAAAATAGAAATGGAATAGAATAAATCGATTAAGAAAGCTATGATAGTCCAAAAAAAATCGAGTTTCCGGCTCGTTAATCAGGGACGAGACGTGCACACTCGAAAAATCGTGAAGTTTCGGTGAGTTCATAGGAAGCACTTGCGTCAAGTTCTACTTTCCAACTCTGCACGGTACCTCCGCCACAGATATCGGTGATTTCGACGGATTAACGGAGTTCTCTTTCTTGTTTCTTTTTTTTTTTTAGGGGGTAATGAACGTTTATTGCAGCGAGGCGGCGTTAAAACGCGTTTTCGCAGACCTCGATTGCTTCCCGTTTCATCAAATGCAGAATGTCGGGGGGGAAACTCGAAATTGTACGCTTCGAAACGGCGATTTTTTCCGTTTGCAGTTCGGGCTGATTCGATCAGGGTAGCTGGTGATTGGTTATTGGAGAAGCTGAGTGGTGTCGAGAGTGTTGAAGGAAAAATATTGTTGATTACTCTTTCGTTTCCTCCGTTTGCAATTTTATAGCTAACTTCGTTGTGTCTATTTCGTGTATTTTTATTATATTGGGTCTGTGCAAAAGTTTCCATCGCTTGTAAATCAACGACACTGAAAGGTATACCGTATGTTTCTTTTTTTCTTAATTTTCACATATGGTATTTGTGACATTAAGTATATAGTACTAATACTGCGTTATTATTATTTTAATAATGATCGATTATAAACGCAGTAAAAAATGAATACACATTCTCCACAAAAATACGATGAGAACTTCTGCATAACCGAATGGTACTTCGTTTTTGTTAATTAATACGCGTTCTATTGTCGAACGAATTTAATTCTACCTGCTAGCTTCGAATATGAGGTGAAAATTATTGAAATGTATTATACATTCTATTTAACTTGAAGTGTAATTACGATAATTCAGGGTTATTCCTTTGAAGCCCAATAACAGAAAAGATATGATTTTAAAAATTATTTCATACTAGTACAAATGTGTCAAGATTAAAAGGTGGTAAAGGTGAATAAGTAATAAATAATAAAGAAATAATCGGTTCACAGGAGAACCATTAGGAAGTAAAGGGTTAAAAAGTCGAACTATTTTACGCGCCAAATGTTCAACACCGAATTGTCGGAAGAAAAATTCGTGAAATTACGTTTGAATACGTTAAATTAGCGAATTATCTTCTTAAATTGTATAAAATATAATTCAGAAGAATAGAAGAATGAAACATGTGGAGGTGAATCGAGAGGATTTGGATTAGCGAGTTAGAAGCCGAGTCCGCCGGGGATCCCCGGGGCGATTTCGTTACAAAAACCGAATCCTGATGCAGATACGAGGTTGGCTGGTCCAGCCTACCGCTTTGGGCCCACCCACGCCGTACCTGGCGTCAAAAAAGCCCTCGAGGTTCCAACAGAGCAGGTCCTGTTGCCGGCAGACTCTACCCGACTAGTGGCGCCCTTCTCGATGCCTCGCTTCGCACGGCCAGAACAGGTTCAAACTGTCTGAATAACCAGTCCTTCACACGTGTACCTGTACGCTTATCTTAAAATCTGAGTAAGCTTAATACATCTGAAATTTGAAATGTAATTTTTTTCCAATATTTTCTTTTTACCTCTTTCCTTTGCTTTTGCGTACTCTACAGATATCTTCAAGTATATTTTAGTCAATTTTTGATTTTTATCCGTTTTCTTCATTTTTGTGTATTTGAAAGATACTTTCAGGTATATTTTACATGTCTTTGTTATTCATTTTCTGATCAATTTTTTCGAAGTATTTTTAGATAGCTTTCATAGGCATGAAACTGCTTAAGTCTATCTTAAAGCGATTCATTTTTATCCCACCATTTTCGAACACGTTAATTTATCAAGGTTTCAATTTCGTTGGCACAATTCCCCAAGATCAAGATACATCGTTATCCAATGGTAGCGCTCCATGCACAATCCTAATCTCTCTAATGAAAACGTGCCCTAGGTAGCCATTATCGAGTATTGATCATTCATTAGCACCTGAGATTTTACTGGTGCGCGATACATCTTCTCCAATTAATTCTCCATTTTCAGCAATCAATTAGCGTTTCAATTAGCCGATCTTCTTACAGTTTTCCAATGTTTAATAGCCACCTTCGATGGTTCCTCTTGGAACCAATCAAAAGTATATCCTCCTTGAATTTATTGCAATTTAATGGCCTCACGTTTGCATAAGACGTTTTCGAAATGACGTTCCATTAATTTTAACGATGAAATACCTACATCCGTTGCCATTTTAACAAGTGCTTTCAATCTATTTCACGTTTTAATCCTTCTATTTCTGTCACATTTCATTCTCCACTTTTCCATTGGCACTCTAAATTAGAATTAAGTTAGCTTTACTGAAAAAGTATTTCTGTCCAGTTTTAACCCTTCCACTTTGTCACCCCAAATTGGAATTAAATTCATTCAATTTAACATTGTGCTTACGGTATAGAAAAAAATTTCATTTCGAAAATAATCTTTGAAATATTATATCAAAAATTTTATTTATCTGCACAAAGAACTTTCGTTTCGAAAAGCCATCTCGAAGATTTTACGTAATTTGATTTAAAATTGATAAGTTGACGACAAAGAAAAATATTTCAATGAAAATCCGAGGAAATTCTATAGCGCCGACATAATGATCTTATCAAAAAAACAAAAAGTTATGGACTTAGAAGGCGTTTACGTTCTTTTAATCAAATTTCAAGGTTCCTTGGAAATATTAATCCAAATCAGAAAATTCGACACAAATTTATGTGATGACCTAATACCTATCATTACAATACATTCTCAAAGTTGAACAAAGAACATTCGAAGAACTGGAGGAACTGTATCGTTGCAAAATGCAAAATTGTAGTGTTCCCTAACAATGGCGCAGATCATTCCATCTCCACGTTTATACCCTCGGGGAAACGAGTCGCCAGTTTTAATAGAATATAAAGCTCGCGAGAAGCGTGTTTCATCGGCGTTTCCAACCGGTGTAACGCTCTCGTTTCGCCGGCAATTCTGACCATTGTACAAGCGCCCTTGGCTTTGCGCTTGGACATTATCCTCTGGCAAGACACGGATGACCTGTCCCCGTTGCGTCATCACGTCACACACCAACGATTTCCTCCTTTCTTGTCCGTTACCTTCGAGGTGTCCTTTTTCCGTGTCAGTCGCGCCGATTCAGCCTCTATCTTCACCCCCTTGTTCCGTCCTCAACAACGAGTATCGTGCATGAAAGCGAGCTTTTCCCAACTCTCTGTGCGTTAATCTGTGTGAATTTTTACGATATTTCCAGAATTTAGAATTCTTACCTTCTCTTTGCATCGTCTCAAACTCTCAAACCGCTTAATTCTCGTTAACGAATCGGAGGGTAAGAGGAACTTAAAACTGACAAGGCGAGATAAGAGGAATTTTTGAGATACTTCTTAGAAAATTATTTTTTCAAATTTTCCAAACGGAAGTTTCTTTGGCAAGAAGGATAGTCTTACGGTCGTTCTAAAATGTAACCCCAATTTTAATTCTAGTAAGGTCGGCTGATAAGTAACGCACACTCGCCTGTATCTCGAGAACAAAAGCAGCTCCCGAAATGAAACGAAAAAGAATTGAAAGTACAATTCGTTAACATATATTCTTCAACACAGTCGCCGTTAACTTCGATACATTTTTGCTAACGCGTTTTCTCATTCTCTCAACGAAGAATTCAGCCGGCCTACTTTTGACGAAGGACTTCACTGCCGCCTTGACTTCGTCGTCAAGACCGTGTATCTCGGGTTCGGAATTCAACCGACGACGATATTGTTGCAGCATGACAACGCTCGACCGCACATAGCACACGCAACACTTGTTCTTGCGAGTTGGAAATTTCAAGTCCTTCCACTACCGCCTTACAGTTCAGATCTGGCTCCTTCTGATTTCCATATCTTCACTGAAGTAAAGAGGACCCGACAACGCTCGACCGCACATAGCACACGCAACACTTGTTCTTGCGAGTTGGAAATTTCAAGTCCTTCCACGACCGCCTTACAGTTCAGATCTGGCTCCTTCTGATTTCCATATCTTCACTGAAGTAAAGAGGACCTTGAAGGGTATTCACTTAAAGTCGGACGGTGAAGTGCTTCGTCCAAAGTAGGCCGGGAGAATCCTTCGTTGACGGAATGGGAAAAGAAAACTTGTCATGTTAACACGTTAGCTGCCACGTCGGTCCGTAGGGACCGACACGAGATTTTCCATTTACGTTACACTGGTCTATAGTACAGTTTCGTTCTCTAAGCAGACCATTTTTGCCCGTATAATTTACAATGTTGTCCGACGTAGAAAGTGATATATTCGCTGAATTAATTTCATAGAAAATCAGGAAAAAATGTGACAAAAAGGTAGTAACATGTGCAAAGGAAATTGCGTCTTTCTTTAAATTGCATTAATTTTTGATAAAATATTATATTTTCTGTTTAACACCATAGTTAACCCTTTGCACTCAAGAAGGGACATTATATTTACCATTAGAGGCAACTCTAAGGATGATATTTTCCAAGACAGCAGGTCTGTGGACCTCCGTGAATTGTCCACTACATGTTTAGAGATTTCAGCAGTGAGATAGTTTGAAAGAACCAACTTCTAATGAAAATGTTAGTTTTAAAAAATTACATTAATTTTTGCTACTTCCTTATAGAAAACAGGGCCTTCGAGTACAAAGGGTTAATACCTTTAGTTAAGGTTCAGACAGACGCGGCAGAACCCTTAGACAGTTTATCCCGAGTGAGATTAAACAAACAGGCAGTGCGTTAAATAACGAACAGTTTCACTCAAGAGAGACTCTCAGGAAGAAAGAGACGAGATATCATTATCAGGACTGTGACATAGGGTTATGTACACTGTGCCTTAACCCTTTGAACTCCAAATTTTTTTAAAATTTTCTTTTCACAACTCCTTATTATTTTAAGAATTTTATTTGAAACGCACTTCGAAAGACATTTGGTTGATAGGAACCAATTTAAACAATTTGTTTTACTAATTATATTGAAAATAGCTTTAATGTGTGCCTATTGCTCATCCAGGCAAAATATAATACATATTTAAACTGGCAATTTAAAAATTACTTCATTCATACCTGCGAATAAAACTGATGTCGAGTCACACTCGACAAAGGAGTCCAAAGTTGACTCTAATTCATAATTATATTAACCCTTATACCCGGATACCCTTTTGCATAATTCTCACTTAAAATATTTGATCTTCCAGGTAAAAGATTGAACCCCTTGGCCTACAACCACGAGTGAGACTCGTGGTAAGGAATTTGGGCCATAAATAATAAGCACTAGCCTGACTCGTGGTACTTCGTTCGGGACAAACGAAAACAAAACGAGTCAGACTCGTGGTTCAACTGTTCTCGATATTCTCTTACTTTAGTTACGTTTAATCCTACGTTGCGTTCACACGTTTCGGTTAAACAGCTCAATGGCTCGACGCGCGACCGACCTTCTTGCTTACTATGGCCCGAGCAATCGGGAGATAGCGGGTAGGCCAAGGGGTTAAATATCCAGAGGGGTTGTTATCCGTGTTTGCCTCAGGTTCAGAATTTTGTTATCAGAAAACTACTAAAATTGGACGATAAAGTAGACGACAATTGTGGTTATTGACGTAAGGGTTAAACCGTCAAAGGGTTCATGCAAAAATCAACAAAGTTCACATAGACCGTCTTAGCGTAAACGAAAAGTCTCGTGTCGGTCCCTAAGAACAGTCGTGGCAGTTAACGTGTTAACGAGAATTATGCTGAAAAATAAATACGGTATGTTGTAGCTAACAAATTGCACTTGTCCTTTTTATTTCATTTCGATAGCTGCGTTTCTTCTCGAGATACAAACGAGCGTGCGTTACTTATCAGCCGACCCTCGTAATAATTTAAACGGACCGAGTATAAAGAAGTGTCGAGGCAAATACCCAATCAATGAATTAATTCTGTTTAATTATCCAATTTATTTTCTCAATTAATCGCCAACCAGCGCGCTATTTACTGTGATCGTCGGCATCCGGTAGTGTCGCGATACCGTCGTCAACAACCGGTCGCGTGCTAGGTCCATATCGAGAATTCGACGAATTGATTAATCGCGTTCCGCTGGTATCTGTAAAGGATTCAGCTTTTCAGCCGCGGCGACATCGCCGGATGTTGTAAGCGTCCATATGCATCCGACGCGACGCATTAATTAATTACGCATCCCCGAATTAACGATCGATCGTACGCGAAGCCCGATCAATAATTAATCTCGCGTACAGGTGGGCGTGCTGGCATTCGATGTCTCCGTTCGCACAGATGCGTGCCGTAATAATGGGTAATCGGAAACGAGGGACAACGTGCAATGACACGTTCCTCTCTCTCTTTCTCTCTGTGGGTTACTCGAACGAGAGAGGAAGCCTGTCAAGCTTCGATTTTTATGGAGTAATACGTTATTCAAGGCAGGATGTGTTAATTAAAAAAGTGTCAATGGTGTCAGGAGTACCTTTCCTCCGTTCGGTATTGTTGAGGAGGAAGAGAGGAATTTGCGAGATTTATGTTTCACTGCTTGAAAGATGTTTGCGTAATTAATAGATACATGGGTTAGATACGGTTGATAATAGTTTAGGTAGAAATCTAAGATTTCTGTTACATCGAGAAAAATGGTGAAAGAATAACGAAAGCAGGGGATTTTTGATAAGACACGATTCGTTGATAGGGAAACTTAAAATTGAGGATCATAATCGATGATAATCGAGTCACTTTTGTTAATTTGCCTAATTTTTATTCATTTCGTTCAGGAAACAATAGAATAGAGGATTTAGATTATTCTAAACTCATTTGCACTATAAGGAACAAATCTTGCAACTTATGAAAGATGAAATTTTGTCCGAAAGATACTTTGTAACCAGAAATTTGTTACACGTTTGATTTAATACTTGAGAAGACAGTTAAATAATCAATTTGTAACTACATTGGAGTTCGTAATTATTGGACACCCATTATGTTCGTACGGAATTACGTGAATTACATTTCTTCGCCAGATTTAATACCACATATAAAAAAAAATTTATGTATTCGTTGTATTACGAGATTCCGGGCTAAGTAATTTGTTTGTTTGGATATTTACTGTTTTTGTAATTACAAAAGTAGGTTTGCAAGTATCGCAATGCTCGAGAACTTGCTCGCTGGAGTTCGAATTTTCTATTCGAGTTATTTGTACCTATTTAATTTCGAAATAACGAAATCAACATTCATGCCCCTCGAATAATTACACGGATGCAAGAATTTTGATAGACGAAATTTAACGAGATATATCAAATTAGCAAGCCTAAATCAGATATGTCAGAGCGAATCAAGTTACTTGATCGCAGTTTCGCCGTGCTGATCCTCTATCCTACGCATGAAAGAAAAAACACGCGCGTGCAGCCGGATGTCTTTATGTAATCAGGACAAAAACCTCTTGCGCAGGTGAGAGAAGGACGTTCAACTCAACCGATTTTGGTTGAGCCGTGCAATCCTCTCGACAACGCGCGATTTGCACGGCTTTTTCGGCACGTGAGCGTTTCGCTTAGCAGGGACACCATTAGAAACCGTGAAAAATGATCTTTTCGAATGTCCTATGTGCTTTGCGAGGATCTAGAAACATTCTAATTTATCTGTCCAAGCTGTTTTACGAATGGTTGAAAATTTAACAAATTAGGTTTCTCTTGTATGTTCAGTAATGTTAGGACAACTGAGATTATCAGCGCAATAGCGGCTAATTTTAGGTGAATTGATAATTCAGAATAAACCACCTTGTATACGGTGAAATGTTCATTCTATAGTGGCCTAAGCACTCTATCAAAAACATTCACGCGATAAATCATACGTATGTATGTACATAAAAATAGAAATTCCGAAAATAGAGATTTTGAATGTGTGTAGTTTTAGTAAAAATAATGTTTGAGCCATTCAGAAGCCAAAATGATTATCCCCACTATTTGAAATTCTTCCAATTCTAGTATGAAAACGCATGCTTTGTATTTAACTTTTCCTAAATAAACAAAATTTAATAAATTTTTAATTTGATGGAGGTAGTCACTTTGGTTTTTGAGTGGCTCGTTTATTAATCTTTGATTATTTTGATCATTGCAATACGAGGTTATTTGTGTCTTTATTTAAAAAAAAAAGTGTATTTCTAGATTGGAGGAATCTTTAGGAAGGTTTTTTACTTCAAAACTTTTCTTCAACTACAAATGATCACTCAAATTTGATCTTGATTCGTAATTCATTTTCGCACACAATCTGCCAGTTACTTGAGAATGAAACAATTAAACTTATCATGAGTTTACTAAATATGTGTTACTAAAATTTTTTTCAATTGAAATAGTCACTCGAATTTGATCTTCATCCATTTACTTTCGCGCACAATCTGCCATTTAACAGTGTGCCATTTTTAGCTAATCTTAAGCTTTTCAGATTGACGGATAATACACATATATTTAAAATGAAAATTCTGAAAATTTCACTTTGAAATTCTTGAAAAAAGAAAGAATGAAAATTCTTGAAATTTCAATTTCAAAATTGGCTTATCTACAAATGTGCTGGTAATTATGAAAGTGGTCTAAGTCAAAGATCTAAAAAACTTGAATTTATCACTTATTTCCTGAAATACCTTACAACATTACGGAAAAATATTTTTTAATACACCCAAAGGGGAAATTCTAGATATCTCGAACCAAAAAATATACGACTTAGGCCACTTTCATAATCACATTACAAATCTGTAAATCTGCTCAAGAATTTCGACCGTCCAATCCTTTCTTCTCCAAAACCTTCCAATATTCCATCAATCATGGAACGATTCTCTCATCTTTAAATCTTCAAACAGATCCTTTTTACGATTCCTTCTCCCCCTTCATTCATCATTCTCTCCTTTATCCCGCGACTTTGAGGCACAGCAAGCGAGCAAGCAATCAGTTCTCCATGAAACTCCCCGGAACAAGTACGAAATAAAAAGTCCACGGGGACACGGAACGAGTGGAGACACGAATCTCAGAAGCTTCAAGAAGCCATAAATCCGGCTACGAACGCGAAACGATTTCCTTTTTTCCTACTTCACGATCCTGTTTCCTCTTATTTATACTCGTTCGTCCAAAAGCGTAACTAGTTGGAGCACCACGCTTCACCGACAGAAACCCGGGGTGAGAGAATCGCGGAAAGCTGGGAGGAAGGCGTTCGGAAACGAAGCCTGTACTGGTGAAGTCGGTGCAAGGTGAAGTAGTAACCTTGTTGTCACAAAAGAAACTGCGGCCCTTGTTACCTTTCTCTGATTCCGAGCGTTTTTCAAGCCTGTACGGAATATCAGTCGGCCATCGTGCCGGCTAACGAGGCTAATAAAGCCTGGCACACTTTTGTCCAGGGCAGGCGGAACGCGGTAACAATAACCAGCATGTGCAAGAGATTAGAGATGGCGTGCAAAATCACTAACAGTGATTTATCGCGGCGACCGCAGAATCACGATCACGGTCGTGATTTAACGCCATTCACGACCGTGATCGTGATTTCTTTATCTTGAGCGAATTTGCTCACTGCGATCGTAATTCTTGATCTTTGAAAAAGAAACGTGTTCAGTACGGTTTGAAAATGAATTAGATTGCTGTTTGTGTTTTTGAAAATCGGTGGAAGAAAAGAAATTGTAAAAGAATGATTTGCTGTTGTTATACAACATATGTGTTATGCAAGGTATAGATCAGAATAAGTGCAAAGGACTGTTGTTATGATTTTCATCAATCAGAAACGTTCACGAAAAATCACCGTGATTGGAAACGAACGTGATTCATAAGTAACAGCTCACGCCGTCTTTACCACGGACGCGAAAAAGGAATTTTTTAATTTTCACGAGTCTCATCAGTGGTGTTCTGTGCTTTTTTGCGTGAATCACAAGTTACAAATAAATCTATAAATTCCTGAGTGCAAAGAACTGTTGTTATGATTTTCATCAATCAGAAACGTTCACGAAAAATCACGAAACACTGTGAAATATCACCGTGATTGGAAACGAACGTGACTGATAAGTAACAGCTCACGCCGTCTCTACCACGGACGCGAAAAAGGAATTTTTTAATTTTCACGAGTCTCATCAGTGGTGTTTTGTGCTTTTTTGCATGAATCACAAGTTACAAATAACCAATCAACACTAAACACTATGATAACAATAATTCTAGGGCGCCGTATAAATTCTTGCATAAGGGCGCCAAGCACCCTAGGCTCTGCTTTTGTCGTTTCAAAGTCGCCGTAGTTTCCACGAAACGCAGAAGAAACACGTGGAAATTATTGTTTCCCATTTTCGTTGAAATAATATCTTCTACGATGGATACGGAATAATAGTTGAGGAATATTCCGATGAAATTTACGCAGCAAACATTTTCTTCCCGATGGTTTGTGATAGTTCTGCTGTTTGTTCTGCATTTCAATTTTGGAATTTCTCACGTTGCAACTTGCTAATACTGGATTATTATTATTATTAGGTACGATAATGTTGTTCTTTTTTTTTTTGCGTATTTTATTGTGTTAATGTGTTTTCATTTGAGTGGTATCTTTTTGATAAAAGTTTCTTCTGTCGGGTAGTTTGTGATTAATTTTGGCAATTGCGTAAGTTTTCTACTGATAGTTCGAAAAGCTAACGGAGTAACTTCTAACGAGTGTACGCAGTAAACGACTGGTTATTTTCCCGATTAAATTCCACCGTATGTTCTAAAACTGCTCGCGTCACTTCTAATTTCGCTTTGCCAATAACCAATTTTCCTTTGGCAAACTAACCGAAACTATCCTTTTATTATCGTTCGGTAACTGAATGATAACGATTCGGTAGACTGACCGAAACTATGCTTTTACGATCTTTGGTAACTTGATAATAACGTCTCACCAAAGGTCTGACGAAAATTGTCGAAAATGGAGCTTCGAAATGCGAGGCTGAAATGTTTCAAACAATTTAAAACTCTTGTTTGCTATGAAAAATCCGCTTTTTTTTTTGTCAAATTCAACGTTTCTTTCTTTTTTCTATCTATTCTGCAAATTCTTTCATATTTTCGAGGGCCAATTGAAAGTTCACGGTCGTTAAGATCGAAATCATTTTGTTCGAAACATTTGGACTAATATTTGCATTAAATCATACGACAGGATATACTGTTCTGTTTAAAAAATTGTAGGATAAAAATTCTTTTCTCGATGTCGCGGTGTGATGCGCGAAAAACTATATTTCTACGCTTGTTCGCAACTTTTTAGCCTAAAATTCGACTAATTCTCGTATTCACTTGACCCTTTGCACTCGGAGCATTTTTTCATAAGATTAATAGTGAAACTTCTGGAAAGCCAAAGTTTTGTCTTGACGAAAAAGGATTTTTAGTGTTTACGAATTTATTTATTTGTATTCCTTGTGTTAATTTGCATTATTTTGATAATATAAAAAAAAGTCTGAATTGTACATTTCTCCAAAGTAATTACGCGTGCCGTCATAAAAGCGCCATTGGAGTGCAAAGGGTTAACCAAACATTTTGCTACTTTTTCGTATTTCCCAGACTGAAAGTTTCACTAGAGGAACGCAGCTTTGAGTCGATCGTGGCAATAAAACAAAATTCGCTAAATGAGCTAAAACCCAGTCCAAAAATCGACAATTGGTTCTCTAATTCTGCTTTTCAAATCCAATAGTTTTCCGCTGAAAATTCGAAACTTATATTCGTACTAAATTCGTACTTATTGCAATCAATAGGAATTATTCTGAAAACGAGCAAATATATAATAATTTGTATTTTATTCGATTCGTCCTGAAACTATTTCTACCGAATAATAACGATTTCGGATTATTATTACTTTCCTCTTACTATTAGCTTGGTCCGTAATTTCGTGCAGTTTTCATTTCGCATCGAATGAAATTCGTGACATTTGCCTATTGGCTATGTAATACACGTCAATTGTCAGCTTTTGTCTTCTTCTTTTTCGTTTTGCGCTAGTAATAAACAGATTCATCTGCGGTGCCGGATTCCACCGACCGTCTCATTCTCACCTGTACCAGATTTTCTGCGGAAAGAAAAAATTGCGATATCGACAGACGCATCCGAGAAAACCTAAATGACAAGAAGCAGAGTAATCAGCTACGAACATTTCTAAAAAATACAAATCTTCTCCGTAAATTGTAAATTCCATTCTACAGTCTAACAATGAGTCGCTAATAACCCAACCTTAGTGGTCGATGCGGCTTGAAATAAATAAATTAAAAACAGAAAGTGTCAGATTAGCAAAAATGAGCATCTCCGAAATATTTTACTTCATGAGTTTAATCGTGGTTCTAAAGCTGCTGATAAAAATGGCTCTTGAGGATTTTCACTTCCTCCGAGATGCTCTAAATGGATCTTCCCTCCACAGCGACGCAGAACTGCGAAAATGGCTCGAAGATTAGCCCGCCTCAAAAATCGAGGGGTTCTTTAACCCTTGTACGGAATTTGTGAAGTTACAGGAAAAATATAATTAGTTCCCGTAAAAAAGAATCGCACAAATTTTGTCCTCTTTCGTAAACGTTATTTACGTTCGTTAGACATTCAGCCCGAATTAAATTAAACTTCAACTCTAACGATGCATTTAGTAACAAAGAGAAAAGAATTTGTGACTTGGGTCAAGTTGACCCAATTTTCGAACAAAGGGTTAAGCGATGAATCGAAAAATGACCAAAACATTGGGAAGAAGTTGTGAATAACGATGAAGAATACGTTACTAATTAATTCATATTAAACACTGGCGCAGAATGCAAAGTTTTCACATCACCACTCTAATGTTTCCCGAAATATTACACAATCATTTTTCATACTTGGAACAAGGAACGTCTCGCTAAGTTCGAGCAGCCATTATGAAAATTAATCACGCCCTTTTGGTGGCGTGCTATTGGTTATAATGGGCGCATCAGACGTCGACGACGTGGTGAAAACGGCTGCCTAATGCGCTTTCCTGGTAGCATGAAACGGGAGAAGGGCGTACGGTGCTAAGGTCAGCGCGCAAAGAGGCGTTGACTGACAGGACAGTCTGGGGCTGTTCACTAATTAACATAGTAATTAACGTGGTGATTACTGGCTGACCGCAGACCGACCTATTTCCGGGATTGTGTGTAACCATTCCCTTTCCTTCAGCTCTGTAACGAGTTTTGAATTTTAGAGTCACATTGTCCGCGAAACCTGTCTGAAGCAGCTACGTATTTGTCACGTAGAAGAGCGATATTTATCGTCAGAAATTATTGAGCGGAAATGATAATGCATATGTACTATCTTAACAGTGTTATTTATTTATTTTTTTTTTGTAAGTATAGATTACAAAAATGTTTGATTTACGTTTTACGATTACGTACTTTTGATATTTGATGTCGCTCAGCAGGGCTGTTAATTTGGGAATTTCATTTTTACTGTCTTCCATTCTACCATAATAAATTATTAAACTCAGCGTCCGGGAAGTTTTGTTACATATTTATAAAAGTTAATTCGATGATTAAACACGTTTGTAAATATAATTCACCTTTGTTAATGCATCTAATCAGAGATTCTAATCTGCAGAAGAAAAGAAGAATTTACAGAAATGTAAAGCACTTATAAAAGAAAATTATGTGTGTAAAATTTAACAGGTATAATGCTCGACAATAACTTTTTTATTTTTTTAATTAACTTTAATTTGATGTATTACAAAGTCACTAAAAACTCACTCTGTATACTTATTAAATGGAAAGGAATAAAAAAAAGTTCACACTCAGTGTAACTATGACTTCTAACGGATTTACCAATTCATCACCGTCTGTAAGATCCTCAAAAACTGAGGACCTAATAACAAGCTCAAGTAAATTTGTGATCATCATTGTGTGAACTTATTTATGGTAATATAGAAGATATTACTACAATAAAGCAGCATACCATCTCCATTAAAAATTCTCAAAGGGAGTGGGATTCGAACCTACGACAAACGTCCAAGAGAGGACTCGTAGTCCGTTACGTTAGCCACTTGGCTAACGTAACGTGTAAGAAACAGCATTTCTCATAATCTATATAATCAGAGTGCAATATAGAACGAACCTTTTAAAATTTGTTTTAAATTAATAAATTTGTGTACTTTACACTTTGTCTATGATATATTTGGATTATAATTAATAGTAATATACGTAGAACAGAGAATAACTGGTTTAGTTAATTCGAGCTCTATCAGATGGCACTAGGAGGCATGTACGAAGCCAAAGTGACTCTACTATAGCACACCTACGAAGTATGTAACAAAATTCTAGAATAATTAACCTCGTTTAAATATTAATAATACTACCAATACAATATTCTAATACTTCCAAAAAAAAAAAAAAAAATACTTTTATATAAAATACTATCTGGAACGAATTCAATACATTTCCATTAAAATGAAAATTGGCGCGGTAAAGCTGTGCTCGAAGTGATTAACGAAAGTATGATTAAAGATACCGCAAAACTGAAACGAGCAACGGCAATTTTTTCATAAATGAAAACATTCGTTGCAAACGGTTCGTAGCCGCTTCGCTGTAAAAGTAATTAGCGTTTCTATGTGTTCTGTTTTTTTTTTTTTTTTCGTCGGTGTTCTCCATCGAATTGAATGGCAGTGAAATGGATCAAAGGAAACACCGTGGATGCTTTTTTTCTCGTAATCTTCCTTTTCTCGTTGCGTGTATCGGTATCGAGAACGGTGTTTGATTAAATTTCCTCTGCGAACTCTCGAAACCTGTGTTCCGATCGTGTTCTGAGATGTCCTTTAATTCGTTCCTCACCGGTGTCTCTTGTGTCATTCGTAATTAAGTGAAGTGTGTCTTTAAGTAAGGGGGAACGTGTAACGAGAAATTTCCAATAATTAATTTTTCGCTACGACGAGCAACTGTAGTCGCTGGACGTATAGTTTCGTTTAAAAAATATTCCAACATTAAGTATCAGTTGGGATAATGGTTTTTCTTATACAAAATTATTTATTGTACTTTAGAATTGTATATTTTAAATTTAACTTTTTCTGCATTTTTATGTAAGAAATTGTAACAGAAAGTAATCGAAATTATGCCCAATTGCTATGTTACAAAAATATTGGGGCATTTAACAAAATTTAATATTTTGAATATTCGTATTATTCATATTTTCGTGCTTTATTTTTTATCCATATTTTAAATATTACGAAGATTTTTTCCTGCACCGTATTCAATGGTGGAATATTCATGGCAATATCTGTATAGCGCTCACATTTTAATTTTACGAACGATTTTAACCCTTTCGTGACCGAATTAATTTTTTGAAGAATTTCTTATTTACCCATCGATCATCACTGCAATCTGTAACGATCAATTTTTCAAAAATATGAATTTTCGTTGAAATACTCAAGTAGGACGTACGCACCCCACTGGTCACGAAAGTGTCAATTGAGCATACTTGCTTCACCATAATATCAACAACATTTAATACAGGAAATTATTTTTCTTACGCTTATTTATTAAAATAAATTATTCAATATGTAAATGAACGAATGTGATATCAGCGTAACTGTGTCATGTACATGTCCTAAAATCTTCCCTTCAATTACACGAAATTCCTAACAGAATTATAAATTATACCAAGAATTTAGATAGTTTAAAATGAAAAACCCGAACAAACACTGCTTATGCGGCATCGGTTTCGAACGACTCAACCCTCCCGATAATTTAACGATAGCGACCTCGTGTCCCCTTGTTCAGCTACGTTTTGCAATATTTTGTTTACATTTTCAGGCAGCCCCGAAGCTTGACGAGCCGGAAGCGAACTTTTCACGGACGAAACCAAGCACCGGGAGGATCTAGTCGTCGAAGCAATTCAGTCGTGGTTTGGACGTGCGTGTGAGACAGTTCGTTCAGTGAGTTTGTTAGTGATAATTTGAAGAGGAGAGAAGATTTCGAAGAAGGATGCGCGAGAAGCTGCCATCAAGACTACTTCGGTGAGTGAGAAATAAAAATGATTGTTATTGTTTTAAGGACCACAGGAGTGTGCTGCTATTATAGCAATCGTAGATTGCGTTAGTTTATTTTGCACGTGGAGTTTCACTCTGGAATACCAACGTTAATTTTTTCTGACATTTATGCATTCCATTTCGATAGAACAGAATTCTTGTAACGGTGTAACATTTCGTAGAATTGTATCTCATGTATGTCATTGTAAAAATAATGTTTGTCCTATTTTTCACTAATTTTATTAGCGTTGAAATTGAAAAAATTCTTTACTTTTAATACAAATTGATAAATTGAAAATAAAGTAACAAGTAGGTACATTTTTTCATTTTTTAACCATGGAGCGGTCTTCGGGTCTTTTTTGACCCACCGCCTTTTTATATATTTAGTCATTTTTGCTGTTATCAAGTTTACGTTCCTTAGCATTATTTTAAGCGTTTATTGTCTAGGTTCATATGCCGCGTTGGAAAGAAAAATTATTGCACTTAAGGTCTTGGGTCCTTTTCCACCCAAAAGTCTTAAGTGTACAGTCGAAACGAAGACCGCTCTAGGGTTAAACAAATTGAAACATTGAAAACAAATTCATAGGTTAAAAAGTTAAGAGTAAATTAATACAAGTTAAATTAATAAGTTTAAAATAATTATATTTCGAAGTCAAAATATAAAAAGAAAAACAGGATATAAGGAAAGAAGAATTTCTTGTAGCACTGTGTTGAATGTATTCCTGGCGCACATAAATACCAAAAAAAATTCTTCGCCTCGAAATGTTCTAGACCTCGGTAAAAACAAATCTTTGTTTACTTTCTCGCACAACTGTATCCGTCCTTCTTCAGCTAGAATCGTTTGTTCGTGGGAGAAAAACCATTAATTGTCAGGAACGCCGCTCGATGTTGACTTTCCTCGAAAAAGCGTCGCAAACTTCCGCAAATGACCGACACAACCGCTCTAATTTGCCAGCAGCGTCGCCGTGATTCGTACAATAACTGATTGCAAGGATGAAAGATGGTGGGAATAAAAAGTGTCGAGGATGTTGCCGCGTATAATTGAAACGAATTGAAATCAGAGCGAGAAAGTAGGTGGCCACGGGTGAAATGGAAAAATACGAGAGTCGTCGGGCGAATATTAATCGAAACTCCGGGAATAAATATGGCGGACGTGGCACCGTTTCTGTTACGCGCGATAAAATACGCGGCGATCTGGCTGACAAATTCGCGATTGTCTCGCGCCTACGTGATATAAATATTCTGTATTGTTGATAGGGTGTGCTGCAACCGGAAATGACTTTCCCCTTGGATATTGAAATCGCTTAAAGCGTGTGCCAATGGTGTCTTAAAATTCTCAAATTGATCGACACTTTATAGGTCCGTTTTAAAAATGTGTAATAAAATAGAGATTAAATGGGAAAGACTATAAAATTGCTGAATAACAATTCTGGTTTATTGAAACGAGATTCTCTATAGTCGTCGCACAGAATGCTATTTGAAAATTTTAATCTATCGGTGAATTTTAGCTTTACAAATTGACGAAGAAGTAGAAGTTATTGATTTGTAGAATAGTTTTGAATTTTTAAATATCACGTTTGAGTAAAATTGATCCAACTTTTATAGATCCACTTCAGAAATGTGTAATAAAGTAAAGATTAAATGGGAAAAACTGTAAAATTTCTTAATAGAATAATTTCTTAATTTCATTGAACAGTATTTAAGGTGTTTGATCTCTCAGTGAATTATATTTTTAAAATTGATAAACAAGTAGAAATTATTCATTCGTAAAATAGCTCTAAAAATTTTCACGATCATTTTTATATATCACATTTGAATAAAATTGCAAAATAGAGATTAAATATGATATTTAAGGAGTTTGATCTATCAATGAATTCTATTTTCAAAATGATTAATTCATAAAATAGCTCTAAAAATTTTCACGATAATTTTCAAATGTTAGATTCAAATACGTTAAAAAATTCGCGTTATTGCCGTCATTTGGTTGACCATAGCAGAATTTCACGCTTTTGATTAAGCAAACGACTTTAATTACGTCCAGAAATGTTAATTGGCATCGATTTCGAAAATCACAATAATCGAGGCGTTATACAACTTCGTTATTTTACCAATTTACCAAGCAATTCATCAGCTTTTCGATATTCGCGAAATTGCGTTTCGCGATCACCGATCAACGAGTCTCATAAATATAAACATTTCTCCGTGCAAAGTCATTCCGTCAGTGATACCAACACCGTTCTTCGTTGTTTCATAAATAGGTATCTCCTGCGATTTTTCGTTTCCTCTGAATTAACCCTTTAACAACGTGTCAGACTCGTGGCAGAGATTCTGGCGAAGATGTGAGAAAAATAGTTACATTAGTAAGAAAAATTCATGGTAATCTTAGCTTTCGTTCGAATTCGTAAGACTGAGGACTACTAAATGTAATTAATCTGTAACAGATTAGCTTTTGTCACCCGATACAGTACTAAATGGCGGACGCTTAGATGCACAGTCAGAAGAGAAATCATAGGTTAAGGGGTTGAAAGAAAGAAAAACTGAATAAAATTAACGATCCATCTCGCTCGTTGACATTGAAACCTGATCGGAGGAACGGTTGCTCGGCCATTTTAACGGGCAGAAAAATATGAAATAATCCGTTTGTAACGTCACTCATTAGTCGAACGATTGGGAGACATGAATATTTCACGAGGGACTAATCGCCTGAAAATCCGCGCAAAGAGCTGCATCGTTCTGAATCGCTTGACATGGATACACAAGCGGCGGACTTTACTTCAACAACGTTTCATATAACCTAAAACTGGGTAATATAAACACGATGCAAATTTCTTTTCTTTCTTTTTCGACGAGTTTGACGTGAATCGATGAAAAACAAAATGCTAATATTCCTTTTCACGGAAACGACGTCCCCGTCTAGATGTTGTGTCAGGTCTGTGCAAAAGTTCTCATCGTGTTTTTCTTTTTACTATATTTCTAATTAGTCGTTATTTAAATAATAATAATATAGTATTAATACTGTAAC
>NW_017100220.1:685220-699958 GCF_001263275.1 Habropoda laboriosa
TAAAATTAGTCATCGTCAAAGTAACGATAATGTAATATTAATATTATATTCGGCATGTTGAATTAACTTTGTAATATTGCCAGAAATACCAACTATGAAAATTAATTTTCTGTTTGAAATCAGAATTGAATTCTTTGAGCTAATGCGATAAGACCCAAACATTAGAGTCCTTTATGTAACGTAATGGGGGCACTTGCATTGAAGAGACCTCCTGAAGATTTAAATGAATTAGAAAAAGGTATTATAAAAGAATGGACTCATTTGTCTAGAAATAGCATTCAACAATTGTACAACACACTACCAATTAGAATGGTAGAGGCGACAAAAAATAAAATAGGCTGCACACATTATTAAAAAAACAATTAACTTGTACGATACTCGTTTCTTTCTATTAATTATACATTTACGTTCTTTTTAATGTGCTATCATTTCGCCTTCTTCATTCAATTGCTAGCTCATCCCATAAGTTCGTGTTGAATTTTATAATTCAGATCAGTATTTCTCGCAGCACAACTTTTTCCTATTTTTTTTTTTTTTTTTGGTAAGACTATTTTGTCATCGCTTTAGAATTTCCTTGGATTTTTTGTGGGATGATCTAATATTTACGTTCGCGAGCACGAAAGTTCGCTATTAGATGAGTTTGCGAGAAGTTTCCATATTCTTGAGGCGTAAGATTTGCACACAACTTGTTACACTTACACGTATCTATCGTTGAAAACTAAAAGACAGAAGCGCTGGAAGCTTTTGCATAGACCTAATAAAATCACGCGGATCTCGATGGTTTTTCATCGCGAAATATAACGACTTCCTTCCTTTGAAATATCGCCGATGCGTCCTCTGTGAACGCTCCGCCGTTGCCTCCGCGTTCCGCCCTTAATAACCTGCCGATAATACGTCAGCTGCGGAAATTTCGTAATAAATTCAACGTTTAATATGCAGAATGTAACGTAGATACGTATAGTATATTCGGTCGTCAAAGGAAATTCGAGATAATTATTTCGGGGCTCCGCTCCGGTCGCCATTTTCCTCGCCGATGAAATATGTTTCTTCATGGAAATTCTGACCTAAGTCAGAAATCTAAAAAAAAAATGAAATTTATCGCTTATTTTGTGTTGCGTTGATCTTTCATAGAAAAGAGTTATATTTTAAGAACAACTATTGTGTGAGATATTTTATTAGATAATGAAGGAATATTTTTTAATACACCCAAAGGCCAATACGACTTAGGCCACTTTCATAAACACATCGCCTCGTTTTTCACCGAATTAGGTGTTTCAATTGCGACGAAAAATTTCGATACCGACGAGGTTTCTAATAAATAAGCACAGTGTTCGTCGTTCTTTTTTCATTTCCACTTTGATGTTGTTTTCATTAAATACGACCGGAAAGTTGATCGATTCGCGTGTTTGTTTTCATGGAAAAGAGGAACCGTGCGGGCCATTCCGATGAAATATCGTTGACATGACTCCCGATTTCATCGCGTAGTGAATAAACAGCCGGATTTTTCGTTAAATTCGCGGTCAGTTTGTTTGGACGAAACGTGAAAATCCGCGTTTGAAAGTCCACGCTGCTTCGTTATTCTTTTAAGCGGAATCTCGATACTTTAGCCCTTTAAGTGTTCGCTAAAATGTGATGAAAATTTCCCGCTGCTTTTGTGAATCAAATTGCACGTGACTGTTGTGAATAATCTGGAAATATATGTGTTTATTGTTTCTCGTCTAAGTTTTAATCGTTTCAACGAGCTCTGAAGTTAATCGTTATTTATAACGTTCGAAACTTTTGTAGTTTCATTTACGATTATAACGAGAAAAGTAATAATAACGCGTAATTTGAGGAATTCTTCAATCGTCATATTCGAGATAAATTTTTTTCACATCGGTAGATCTTTGTATTAATGTAAAAAGTTGATTAAAATTTTAGCGTTATAAAATGTGCGTAAAATAATACGTATCTAAAAGGAACGGTAAAATGTGTCACGTGGAAATCGTTAAGCATAAGGCGGTAATTTGGTACAATATCGAGCAGATTTTACGCTTAGGCGAATTTATACGGTCCCACGTCGTTAGCTTATCACTCGAAATTAGTTAGCGAAGCGAGTTTTATGCACAGCCATGAATTTCCGCCCTCGTTCCCTTATCACTCGAAATACGTCGATGCGTCGGCTGTGAAACGACGAAAGTAATTCGATGAAAAAGCACTAAAACTCGTGATTAAAACGCCACGGTTCGAACCACCGGCTGTTCCGTATTTTCTTTCCAAATGAAAATAATAACAAACAACGAATCGCTCTCGAAAATACTTTCGCCTGAATATTCAAATGAAAATATACATTTTAAATGAAACTATCCTATAAATATTCACGAAAAGTAAAAGCTTTATTCGAGGAAAATTTTGTCCGGGGAGAACTCGCGCGAATTTATCGGTGCTACGTAGTACTTCATAAATCACGATTAAACTACGATAAAGATAGAAAAATTGCAAAAATTGTGTTTTATTGAACATTCATATATAATGAAACTTGATTTGAAATTAGCGTCGTTGCTTATTAATAGGAATTGTTCGCAATTTAAAGTAAGAATGCGTTTCATTTTCAACCGAATACATTTGACACGAAATTCAACAGATGGCTAAGAAACTTAATATTTCCCTTTAGTATGAATCCTCCTAAACAGATGAAAAAACAGATGATTTTACAAATTTAAACGTTATTGAAAAATGAGAAAACGTTTAATTTTCGGAAAATTGACCTAATGTTTTTGATACGAAGCTCAACAAAAGAAAATTGAATATTTCCCTGTTGATATAATTTTCTAATTCTCCATGTATTTTCGTAACACAATATCTCCCTTTCGATACAATTTTCATAAAACGTCTCTTAAAAGCAATTGCTCGTTTCCGTTCACGTTACACCTTTCGATATGACAACCACTTTTAATAATGTAAACTGCGGTTTAATTGCATAATAACAAACAAGCATTTCCCCCGGTGGAACGCAAACACTCGATTATGCGAGAAACGTGTCTCCCAATTAAGTCACCAGCAATCCCCGCAGGATATTCAATCGGTGTCTACACCGACATAATCGTCGCGATAAATCATTATTAATACGTCCATTAGCCAGTGGCTTGCCGCGTTTGGAGTCGGTTCACGAGGACTGGTCGGTTACTTTTTGCCGATCTCTCGATCTTCTCGCTCCCTTTCTCTCCCTCCCGTTCTCTCCTTTCTGTAAGCAAGATTATCTCTGTACCGGCGAAACAGTAGCGGCGAACTATTTCTGTGGCTGCATATTTTCGACGATAACGCGACCGTTTGCCGGTCGATATCGGCCGATTAAATTCCTCGCGGTCCTCAGTTTAATCGGTCGGCGACGCGAGATCGCGCGAATGTAAATGGCTCGCAAGGCGGACGCGGAACGCTCTTATCGCGAATAACGTTCGCTGTGTGCTCTCTCTCTCTCTCGACTGTACGAGGGTTACACGCGATGTTTTTCTGTTTAATTGAAATTGTTACTTGCTTACAGTTTAGTTACGCCATGCTGGGGATTCGATTTTATCGACAGAGTCGAGCTGGTAACGATTTCCACTTCTGAAGCACTATTTTCGTTTTGTGCAGGATTTTTGCAGACTTTTGACTGATTCGAGAATTGTAATACGGTTTGCAAGTGAAAAGTAGAAAGATTATCCCCTTAATTTTCATGCCAGTGTCTGACGCGTGCAAAACTGATCGTTCAATAAGTGCAATTTTCGTCAATTATTTTCTTTCTCTTTTCATATTGTGTTGTCATTTTTATTGTGGCAAACGTGTAAGTTACAGCATTGGAAATAACAGGAAACTTACTTCTACACGCGTAGAGAATTGTTAGAAAAAATAAAATTGATCTTACTTGGCACGTCAAGTTGAGAAAAATGTGAGCGTTAAGGAGTTCAGTTGTGTCACATGAATTGTAGGATTTTTAATGAAAATTAAGCGCTCAAGTGATTAGATTTACTTTAGATTAGAATTAATCGAGTGTTGAAAAATTCTGAGCTTTCTCGTGTTAATCCAAAGTTCATACAATTTTTGGTAAGTTATTGTTAAGGAATGTAAAGGTAACGATGGTTTGAATTTTAAAAAATTATTTCCCTGTCAAAATTATTTTTCTCTGAGAAATCTGACGTTTCATATTACACGATTTACTGTGCCTTATTTCTACATATCGGGTTAATCGTATTGTGATGATATATTTTACGAGGGAAATAACGAAAAAATATGGAAATTTGAGCAATGTGTTTTATTAATTTTGCATCCCTAAAAAATCGAAAAATTCGATGTTTCATATTACACGATTTAATATGTCCTACGGGAGAAATTACGAGGATAATTTTGTAAACGTTTAATCTAAATATTGGTTTAATCGTAAAATGACAATACCTACATTTTATTGGGGAAATAATGAAAAAGTATGGAAATTTGAGACCTATGTATCTAAAAGTAATCTAAAAGTTATATTAATGAAACATATATTGTACAAATTTCGATTAAAAAATGGAGTAACAGGGATGTGTTTCACGATTAAAAATAAGTGTAAATGTTGTAGAATGTAGTAGGTACGAAAATATTTTGTTAATAAGCTACGACAAATTCGTAAATTGCAAAAGCGAGAAATAACGTGCCTGCTGATCGCATTTACTATTGGAAATCGTTGAATTAATACTGAACGAGAACTAATAGGGAGAATAAATGATACGTTGTTTGAAATTAAATATGATCGACAGAAAATTTGAATACTAAACACGATTGCACGAACGAAATGGTGTCAAGCTCGTATTAACAAGAACTGTGGTGCATATATAATCAGTTTAACATAATCCATATTTATATAACAATTTTTCTTACTTATATCTGTCGAACACATTGGTACATACAGTTTGATTCAATAATACCGTTCAAATGAAAATTTCGAAAGGTATGAATGGTACAAAATTGGAACTAGTTTCATAACTAATCCATTTTTCATGAATTTATGATATTTCGTGAAGATTCTATGCTAACAAAAATCAACGTAGGTGCAGTAAAATTGAAATTCTCTAACTAATTCATTTTTCATGAATTTATGATGAATTCATTTCTAATGAATTTACGATACTTCAAGAAGATCATGTGCTAGCAAAAATAAAAGTAAGCAGGCAATAAATTTGAAATTGTCTAACTAATTCATTTTTGATGAATTTATGATGAAAATCATTTATGATGAATTTATGATACTTCAAGAAGATTATATGCTAGCAAAAATAAAAGTAGGTGCAGTAAAATTGAAATTCTCTAACTAATTCATTTTTCATGAATTTATGATGAAAATCATTTATGTTGAATTCATTTCTAATGAATTTACGATACTTCAAGAAGATCCTGTGCTAGCAAAAATAAAAGTAGGCAGGCAATAAACTTGAAATTGTCTAACTAATTCATTTTTGATGAATTTATGATGAAAATCATTTATGATGAATTTATGATACTTCAAGAAGATTATATGCTAGCAAAAATAAAAGTAGGTGCAGTAAAATTGAAATTCTCTAACTAATTCATTTTTCATGAATTTATGATGAAAATCATTTATGTTGAATTCATTTCTAATGAATTTACGATACTTCAAGAAGATCCTGTGCTAGCAAAAATAAAAGTAGGCAGGCAATAAACTTGAAATTGTCTAACTAATTCATTTTTCATGAATTTATGATGAAAATCATTTATGTTGAATTCATTCCTAATGAATTTACGATACTTCAAGAAGATCCTGTGCTAGCAAAAATAAAAGTAGGTAGGCAATAAACTTGAAATTGTCTAACTAATTCATTTTTGATGAATTTATGATGAAAATCATTTATGATGCATTTATGATACTTCAAGAAGATTATATGCTAACAAAAATCAAAGTAGCTACACTAAAATTGAAATTGTCTAACTAATTCATTTTTCATGAATTTATGATACTTCACAAAGATCTTATGCTAACCAAAATTACAGTAAAATTGAAATTATCAGACTGATCCATTTTTGATGAATCGATGATCCAGCTAATAAAGCTGAAAATACAGTAAAACTAGATATTTAAGAAAGCTTTATTCTGGCGAATGATCGTCTGTCGTAGGAAAATCAAATAAAATTGTATCGTAAAGACATGGTTGGAGTTTCATGTTGCGTATCTTGTCGCGAAATCCACAAGCCAGTTGCTGCCCGATGAATATTCAGGGATTCCGTTACATTATGCTAATTCGACGCGAAACGAACAGTCGGAGATCCATAAGTAGCTTGTCGAACCGTTGTTCTACTGACGTAGGAACACGAAAACACGTGGCGCGATAGAAGCAATCCCTAATCGAAACTTTGCTCGCCGGCTAATTTATGGAATACATTACACGCAGCGAGAACGCCGGAGAACGTTATTTCTGCGAATTGTTCTTTCCGCCTAACTTACGACTATCGGGATACACTCTAATAGCATATATAACGAACGAATGAACGTTAGCTCAGGGGTTTGGCTTGCATGAGAGCCAGATTGAATTATCGACAGGTCGTTGACGGATCCTTTTTTTATCGGATTTGATCGCTCTTGTAAATCTTGCTCAGTCAGCCGTGCGATATACTGAATTTCGAGTAACACTTACATTTCAATTAATCGGCTATTTAAGCTTACTTTCTCGATTCGGAGGAAAGAGTTTTCGTTGGAATTATTATTGGAGAATTTGCAATCGTGAGAAATTATTTTATTAGAGGGAAATTTGGAATTTGTACAAATTATACAAATTTTTGTGATCGAGTATTTACTCTGATCAGCTACTTGGAAGATGTGAAATAGATATCTACTTATGGAAAAATTTCTTCTGATTCTGTTCGAAGAAAATTCTTTGAATTTATTCCTTTTTCCCAATTGGAAAATTCTTTCAATTCTTCCCAATTTGAAAACTCTTAATTTTTCCTTTCCCCAATCGGAAAACTCTTTCAATTCTACCTAATTTGAAAACTCTTTCAACTTTTCCTTTTTCCCAATTGGAAAATTCTTCCAATTCTTCCTAATTTGAAAGTTCTTTCGATTTTTCCTTCTTTCCAATTGGAAAATTCCTTCAATTCTTCCCAATTTGAAAATTCCTTCAACATTTCCCTTTTCCCAGTTGGAAAATTCTTCCTAATTTGAAAGTTCTTTCGATTTTTCTTTTTTTCCAATTGGAAAATTCCTTCAATTCTTCCCAATTTGAAAACCCTTTCAACAAAACTCTTTCAACTTTTCCCTTTTCCCAATTGGAAAATTCTTCCAATTCTTCCCAATTTGAAAGTTCTTTCGATTTTTCCCTATTCCCAATTGAAAAGTTCCTTCAATTCTTTCAAATTTGAAAATTCTTTCAACTTTTCCCTTTTCCAAATTGGAAAATTCTTCCAATTCTTCCTAATTTGAAAGTTCTTTCGATTTTTCCTGTTTTCCAATTGGAAAACTCTTTCAATTCTTCCTAATTTGAAATCTCTTTCAACTTTTCCTTTTTCCCAATTGGAAAATTCTTCCAATTCTTCCCAATTTGAAAGTTCTTTCGATTTTTCCTTTTTTCCAATTAGAAAGTTCCTTCAATTCTTTCAAATTTGAAAACTCTTTCAACTTTTCCTTTTTCCCAATTGGAAAATTCTTCCAATTCTTCCCAATTTGAAAACCCTTTCAATTGTTCCTTCTTCCCAATTTGAAAATTTGTCAAATCTGCAAGAAGATTTCTTCCAATTTCCATATAAGGTGTTCACATTTTTTTGAAGCACCCTGTTCAAAACAAAAATTCTCTTTTCCCGTTTGTCCCTTAATGGTTTTCAAGAAAGTAATCACATCAAGTTATCAAAGTAGATAAACAGCGAACGTTTCCCAGAAAGTTCTTGTTGAACTGAAACGACTGTAGTTTCTAACTCGATTAATAGAACATCTTCGATTCAGAGACACGCGGGTAATTCTAGAGAGCGTTCACCGGTATTTCGCCGATCGGAGCGGCGGTGAACCGTGAGAAAGGAAGCAAAGTCGTTGGCCGCGAGCGAACAGAATGGGAAAAACTCGTTAAAGGCCGGCGTGGTCCAACGTTAAAAGCCCTCGATTGGCGACTGTCAATTAAACGAAAGCTTCCACCACGAGATATATTCACCAGGTCGTGGAGAAACTCGTATTAACTTGAGATTAGGTTCGTGTCTCAGATTGGAAATTTCACGATATACGAGCCGCTCAGAAACCAAAGTAATTAACTCCATCAAATTAAATTTATTTAATTTTTCTTATTTACCAAGTGCTAAGCACCAAGCATGTGCTTTGATACTAAAACTGGAAGAATATCAAAAAGTGGAGCTAATCATTTTAGCTTCTGAGTGGCTCATGTAACACTTAAGCTGTTCGCGATTCACGTTGAATTATAGATTTAGTGTTTTATGTAAATTACTCTGAAATGGTACATAGATTTACCTGTAGTCACAGATAGGGTCACGTTGAATCTCAAGTAGACTCGTGTTGAATACCGAATAGATTATGTTGAGATACAGTACACGGATTAATAGTGGGATCTACGTGAATTCGCACTTTGCACACATGCATAAGTACACACTGCCGTAGATACGGTGTTACAGATAATCTTGCATTGTATAATAGACAGAAGCGTAATCTCGAATCAATTTATATTCAATTGTTATAGTCACTTACAAAGTTAGATTTAAGTAATTGTTTCGATCTCGTTTTGGGGAAGAAAAGGCTAGAATTTCTAACCACCTGGAGGAATCGATCGAATTAAGAGATCGGAATTAATTAAGACATGCTTTGAAATAAAAAAAATTCGACTTTGTATTGAAATAATTTTCAAGAAATCTTCCAACGAAAGGGAAGAATATACATAGGTACAGACATTCGTATTAAATTCACAGAAACTAACCAGATAAATTCACATTGATAAGTCTCGACTAGATTCGCACAGAGTCACGAATAGAGTTTGCGTTCAATCTTGAATAGATTCTCATTGGATTGCTTGTAGATAGATTTACGTTAAGATCAACGTAGATTGACGTAGAACCTCGACTAGATTTACATTAATTCCCGAATAGAATCACGTTGGAATCAAGGATATCTCGGTTGCCCGATGCACAATAGGTCGAGGATCGGAACAGCC
This sequence comes from Habropoda laboriosa, assembly GCF_001263275.1. Taxonomy (NCBI): domain Eukaryota; kingdom Metazoa; phylum Arthropoda; class Insecta; order Hymenoptera; family Apidae; genus Habropoda; species Habropoda laboriosa. The sequence continues at coordinate 694,373 of NW_017100220.1, forward strand.
TAATTGCGCAACGGAGAGTCGACGATAACGAAGCCACGACTTCACGACGCGAGTAACACGCCGCGGAAAGAGAAAACCGCCGGTAATTCGCGTATTCGCGAGAGTTAGGCTTGCACGAGCACCGTGGAAAGTAATTGGCTACCTGTTACCAGGTATCGTTATTAAGAAATCGCGCTGGAAAGCGATTGCGCTGGTCGAGCCTCGAAAGGCATCGCCTCTGGTCTCCTTCTTGCGAATCGCAGGAAAGATATTTTGATCGTCCACTGAAATTTACCAAATGTTAATGTCTATACGTCTAGAAACATTATTTTCTTTATTACAACAATCGAATATTTCTTGATATTACTATATTTATGCACTACGATTCTCCCTACGATTAAGAATTGATCGAGATTTTTTCTTCGATGCAAGGAGAACAAACTTTGTCAAAGAAAAGATATAAGATAGGTAGATACTTTAATTAATTACGTTTGCCTTGACGGATCTTCGATTGGTCCTTCCACTCCAATTATCGGAATATTCAAGTATTCACCTGTGACCTGTACTTTATTCCCTATCCTTCTTTCAAGAGCTACTCTGACGAAACGACCAACATCTGACTTCTTTCGATGATCTCGTGATAATTTAATTTTATTGAACACAGAGGAAAAGAGAAATAGAAATTCTTTTGATTTCCATACAAAATACTTTCCTTTTTTCATTCACATTTCTAATACATCTTCTAAGGCAGATCAAGCAAATTTCATAATTATATTCTTGCGCCAATTTAATTTTATTTAACACACAGAAAGAGGAAAATAAAAATTCTTTCACAGATTCGTACATATATGCCAGAAAGGGAGGAAAATAAACATTCTCTCACGTATTCCTAAAAATCAATCTGCAAAAATATTCCACACAAAACACCCTCCTCTTTCCTTTTGCATTTCTAGCGCGCTTTTTAGGGTAGTTAAAATAAATTTCACGATAATTAAATTGCCCCGGTCAGAAGGAAGAAATTGCTGTTTCATTGTTGACACAGCGCTTCTGCACGCTCAGCTCCGGTTTGATAATGGGAACAGTATGTACTTAGAGGCACATCTCGAACTCATGGGACCCCTTGACGTTTTTCATAACGCTCGCGGGTCCCCGCCGCATAAATGGCCACATCATCGAAGCGCAACACTTGTTCAAACGCGACGCACGTGTAAGGATGATAAAAGCTCGTGGCGAGCGGCGTTTATTGCGCAAGTGCAGCTACGAAGATAATTTGTTTAACTGGCCGACCAGCGTCGCGTCGACGGGACCTCGAAATAACAAATTGCGCGACACGACTAATGACAATTTTCGTGTTCGCAGTTTTCCGCGATGATGTAACCAAGTTGAAGTTCGTTTCAGTCACTGCTAATTAGTTTCGAAAGGACATTATTTGAGTAGCATCTTTACTTCTGTGTAAAAGGCACTTTGGTTATTCAGATGGATTTTCGTAATTTCGATGTTTGAAATTTAATAATCGGCGTTTGGTGTCGGATTGAGCTAATTGCTTGAGAGGGGTAAGATTTAAGATTTTTTTTTAAAGAAACTGGTTAGGCGATCGATTTGAAACTTTGCAAATGTGTTCCCCGAGCTTTAAAGAAGGCGTGCGAAAAAAGTGATGGCAAAATGTGAGCAAGTTCCCTTGGAAAAATGATGGTAAAATATATTTCCTTTTCATATTGTGTATGTAAAAAAAGACTGAAGATAATTTCCAGTGTGCAAGTTCTTTCAGTATAAAATCATCTGGAGTAAAAACTTCACACAGGAATTTATTTCGTAATATTGTAGACAGGGTATAAATATAATACTCGATATCAGAAAATGTAAAAAATGAAAGAAAGTCTCAAGTTCTCTAAGGAGAAAGTCTCCTTAATGTCTTTTAGAGAATAATAATTTAGCTATACGAAACAAATAGAATCGAGAATGTACAATCCCTTGTAAAGGCAATATTGTTGCCGTTCTAAAAAATTTTCCTTCATTTTCTAAGATTCAATTCGCTGCTCGCTATCTCAATTGCACGATCTATTTCTCCCGCGATTTTTTCAGTCTCTCGCTCGCATTCCATCCTACGTCAACCTGTACGTAAAACCGAGACCGAATACAACTCGAAAAATCCGCCAATTTACAAGCGCAAAATTCGATTGTCCCATCTCCAATTACAATTTCCAATTACAAGCAGGCTGGCTTGTCGTTAAAGCTAACTTTCCGCGAGAATTCGCGAATGAAATCGTAGATCCAGCGGGTTCGACTAATTAGAAAATTGAACGGTTTCATTTGCGGAAACGCGAATGGGAAGCGGAGGGTAAAAAGCGAGCAAAAGTCTGCCGGTGTGTTCGTACGTTGCGCCGCGGAACACGTACAATAGAAACGGAAGTTTGACAATAATTCTCCCTCTCTCGCTGTCGCTGGCTTGTTTTCCCGCGAAAACAACAGCCGGCTACGGTGAACATTATTCCGCGAACGAAGTTACTCCGCCGCTTTTACGGCCAATTACGCGTTGCACGGCAGTATCAGCGTCGAAACTAACTGTTCGCGTCTGACTATCCGTCGTTTCTTATCGTCGACCGTAGGCCCACGTGGCCTTCTTCATCCAGCGTCCATCGACGTCAAGTGGATACTAAATTGTCGGCGAGATTGCCGCATCCTCGACGTTTTTCCGACGAGAGAGCCGTTAAGGAGCATCGGGCAACGAGGAAAATAATATACAGGGTGATGCTGTAGTGCTTGTTAATACTTGGGTTTATTGCAGAGGGACGGTGTAAGGCTAAAAATGGTCAAAAGTAGATTCGCGAGTGTATATTTTTATCGAATAGTTGAGCTATTTCAATAATTCGGATAATACTGATATTCGGATTTCAATATTGAACTATTCGAATTATTCGAATATTCGAATCACAGTAGAATTCGGATTGCAGCCTTGAATAGTTGAGCTATTTCAATAATTCGGATTTCAATTTTGAATAGTTGAACTATTCGAATACCAGTAGAATTCGGATTTTAACCTCGAATACTTGAGCTATTTGAATAAGTCGGATAAATCGAATATTTAAAGCGTTCCAATTTCGAATTTTGCCGAATATTTCGAGTATTCGTACATTTTGACACAATCCGAAATTCAAACGCTTCCAATATTCCAATTATACGAATTATTCGAATTATCCGAATAAAGAATTTGCATTCGAAATTTGCCGAATTATTCGAATTACCCAATGAAGACTTCATATTCGAAATTTCCGGAATTAATCGACTTATCCGAATAAAGAATTTGCATTCGAAATTTGCCGAATTATTCGAATTACCCAATGAAGACTTCATATTCGAAATTTCCGGAATTAATCGACTTATCCGAATAAGGACTTGGTATTCAAAATATTCCGAATACAGAATTCGTATTCGAAATTATGCAAATTATTCGCATAGTTCGATTATTAATATATTCCCCCTAATCTTCAACACACTTGATCCATCGATGCACTAATTTTGTCATGCTCTCTGAATAAAATGTTTTTGATTGAGAAATAAACCAACTATGGATCACTTCCTTTACTTGTTCATCAGATGATTTATCTCAACTATTTTCTCTCAACATTTCTTTCGTATTATGTCCTACATCTAAAACCAATTTCCATACAACGTTTTTCGCACTTTCTTGCTCTACAAATATACACTTTTCGAAGTTTCATTATACATTCAAGAATCAGGCTGCATCATGGAAGGAATGCTCGCCTACAGCAACTCTCTTTATTCATGCATCGAAAAGGAAACTTTGCGTAGAGACGAGTCTACGACACGATCTTCGTCCGATATAAAATACCTCCCCCCTTTTCTTTATCATTTTTATCTTTTTTTTGTACGCTCTTTCGCTGGAACTTGCAGAAACAAAGGCAATGAAAGGGTATAATAAAATAACTACGGCTGTCGATGGTTCCACTTTTACGACGGAAGATCGTAAATTTAGCGTTTCCTCGTTTCTCCTCCTTTTTTTTCGGTTTTTTTTTTTTTTACCGCGAGAAGTTTCAACGGAACGAACATTTATGAATATTTATAGCGCGAAGTTTTATGGTAGGCTGAGTGACGCGGTGTCTTCTATAAACTGCTTTCGCGTTAGGAGGAACGAAACGGAAGAAATGACAGAGTCGTGTGGTTGATGGATTAGAATGTAACTCCCTGAGACGTTAATCGTATTAGCAGAATCCTGCAAACGGGTTCGCGATTCAACAATAATGGTCTCATTCCGGCTGAATCGGGCTAGTTGCATGTGATGCTATTGATTTCCTGTTTAACATCGAGTGACTTATGAATTTCCGTGAATCCCCTAATGGAAATTTAATTCCACTCGACGCGAACTTCCGCGAAAGGGCTACCTTTTCGATTCGTATTACCGTAATAGGAATTCGATCGACGATCGGAGCTCGTATCAACGATCCTTCAGTTTATGGAACTGCGTTCTCTCTAAACAAGGGTGGTATTTCAATTTTCACGGTTAATGTACAAATCCTCTACCTTCGCCACTTTCTCTCTAACATTCCTATTTCTTTCGTTCCTTTTTAAAAGAATATGATTAATTATATTTTGAACTTCCTGTGCACGTAATAAATAAATAAATCAGTAAAATCGTTGTCCGATTTAAAATTCTGGAGAAATAGAGTCTCTGTTAAACTTTCTAATCCTGAGATATCGTGAATGTGAAATTGGAAAACTTAGAGATTACCATCGTTGTCAAATTCTAAAAATTTTGAAAATTATCATTGTTCAATTGTATTATACGAAAATTTAATAATAATTTCCTATATCGCTGGCAAAGGTTCCACGAATTTAAAATTCTGGAGATATAGAGTCCCTGTTAAACTTTCTTATCCTGAGATATCGTGAACGTGAAATTTGAAAAGTTAGAAATTACCATCGTGGTGAAATTCTAAAAAATTTTTTAAATTATCATTATCCAATCTTATACATGCGAAATTATATTAAGTACTTATATTAATTATTTAAATATACTACATTATGCGAGAATGTTTTTACTCTTCGAAATTTCACTTTCATTCCATAATAATTTCCTATATCGCAAAGGTTCGTCGAAACGACGGCTCAATTTACGAAGCTCGAAATAGCGCGACATTACTCAACAGTGGGTTCATGCCACCGGGTTCCCGGTGATTAGTATCCCCGCGGACGCTACCCCTTTTTCTCATCTCCAGATAAACATGAAGTTTATCGGTGTGCGGCGAGCCTCGATAAATTCGAGTCGGTTCGCTCTTTATCGTTCGCCGATTATCGCAAACTCCAACAGCGACTTCCTTCTCCATATTGCACTGTCGTTTATGGCTACGCCTGGCTGTGTGTGCGAGTACGGGGAAATCACAGCTGGAATTAACGGCGCAAACACCCCTCGACCACGTAGGGTAGATATCTGACTATGAATTTCGAGGGACCGATCTAACAGTGCTTCCGATATATGTATTTTCTGCGACGAAGATGAAGGAAACTATGCATTCACTGGCAGCTCAGTTTTCCATAGTAATTACGAGTACAGCTATAACCGACTATGGTTATGGTTACGATTACGAGCAT
>NW_017100220.1:699971-709113 GCF_001263275.1 Habropoda laboriosa
TGTTGATCGCGTATGAATTACTATCAATATCGTGCGAGTGTTATGAAACTTCTTATCACTGGTTAGCGTAATTATAAGAACAGCGTTAAATATGGTAATTGTAGTAGGATGTTGGAACGTTTATTTGTCATTTGAAATATTGTCGAATATTTTAAATTAATTAGTAGCCAAAGAATAATGAAAAAAAAGCATTTGAAGTGCACTGTTGTTCAGTGAATTATTGTTCTTTGTCAGACGAAAAGTATTTTATTACATTTACGATTGATTTTGTATACATATACCTAAAAAGCTTTGAATAAAATTGATAAATTATATTAAAGATAATGAATTCAAAATTGACACTTTCAATGTCTGTGTTACTTTGCTCGTTCTATGAATTTCAAAGGTAAAGAATGAAGTAGAAGCGAGCACAGAAATCAAATTTGCGAAGTATTACAATTAAACGTGGAGAAGGATCTCTGAATAGACGAAAAGTGGAAAACAACCGGGAGTAGATTTTATTTTGATTCCGTTTGCGATCCATTAGTGCTTTTTACCACGATGAGACACGAGACCAGGAAAGTCACGTACTGTTGCGATAACCGGTTAAAATCGCACAAATGTTTCTCTCGTTACTCTTTTTACCTCGGAAAAACATTTTCCGAATCCTCTTCTGTACGCACGGTACTTTCAAACAGAGATTTCGGACGTTTAATGAGATTGCTCTTTAATGGAGATTGGTCGTCTGAATTAGAGAGAATGAAACCTAACCAACGAATACAAATGGGCGAAAGTACAACGATGCAAGATACGAATTAATAGTTTCTTGTTTGGAATACAGCGTCAAAAGCATGCAATGGATAATTAACAAAGGAGACTGCACAAATATTTAGGATACATTGTGTTAAAACAAATATTTGTTAAATGTAAACAAAGTTGACCTAACCTTTTTACTCTCACAATATCAATGGCTGCCGTTTGTTTGGTCAGTATTTTAAAAAATTTGAATCAGGATTCTAAATAAATGGTCAGTATTATATCGATTAATACGAAAACTGTCACGATTTTCGTTAAAATATTAGTAAACATAATAATTTGTCAGTATACTGAATAGATGGTCAGTGTGAATAACAAAATATCCTAACCTAACCTAACTTAATCAATAATTGAAATTTCATTGACCAAAAAACAAATGAATACCGATCAAATAAGCAAAATTCTACTGGCAATTAATTATTTATGTTAGGTCGAAGCTCGTGTCGAATTTTATAATTTAAATCAATATTTCCAACAAACCTTTAAATTTAATAAAAAGAACATAAGCACCTTCTCGTTCGACAACTTTCTCCTACTTTTTTTTTTTTGGTAAGACCTTTATGTCCTCGCTATAGAATTTTCTTGGATTTTCATTAAAACGTTTTTCGTTTTCGGCTTGAACTTATGGGATGACCTAACCGAAATATTCACTTTTACTGACTATTTATTTTAAAAAATACTGACCAGATAAATCGAAGTGAATATCAATTATGACATGTACACAGATGTAATCAATAAAAAAAAATCTTCCTGAGTTTCTTCAAATTTTTGTATTTTTGTAATTTTCAATTCAATTTTTCGAAAAGTATATTCAACATAGAATTTAAGGGTATTGACAACAATTCTCAAATGTGACAATTAACATTCTCAAGCAATGCAATTAATTACCATGTCGTTCAGATTCGGCTGCTTAGTTCTACTAGTTCGACAAGCTTTAAAAATCTTGTATTCTTCGAACGCTTGACGCAATAAGACGAACCGTGCATGAATATTATATAACAAGAGGAGGAGGGTGCCGATTAATTATAAATCGTATAATATCGAGCAACGCCTCTGCACGATGCGGTCGAGGCTTGACATTAATGACGTAAACACCCTTCGGTGTAGTCTCTTAGGGGTGGAAACCGTTTTGATTCCATTTACGCCACATTAGTGCTCGCTTTGTCCCGTTCAACGTAGGGTCGCGAGACAGGAAAGACAGTCCGACAGCTTTTATCGCTGATTCTTAGACGCTCTTTAAGGGTGCTCCTTCGAAGTGATGGATTATTCGAGGAAAAGTGCAAATGTCGAGTCGACGATTTTAAACATTTTGTCATTTTTGCTTTCGAGAGAAATTTTCATTTTCAAAGATTATTACAGTATCGTGCATTATAAGTGAATAAATGTTTACATGTGAAGGCACTTGTAGCATTACAGATTTATAGGAGAAAAATAAAAGTATTTTGAAAATTCAGAGAATTTTGTTGAGATATTATTTTTTGAATTTCTTTCAGTATTTTAATGAAAAGCTTTAAGATCAATACGTTGCCCAAATTAATCTATCAAACTTACTTCGTAACCTTCATTGTCTCTTTCAACTTTTCACCAAAAACCACAATCGTTAAAGTTGCACGTGCTTCACCATCATATCTCCAAACGAAAATCACCTCCCACCCGCAAGTCACTTAATACACTTAACACACTTAAAGTAAGGATAAAACATTGTAGTCACGAAATGAAGCCACCACTGACTTAAATACTTCTCCTTTCCTAAAGTCTTACCAAAAATCTATCTTAACAAACATTTTCCTCAAAGCTACCAAATATTCAATGACTTATTTCACAGAAGTAAATCTTGAATCTACCAAAGTCTCTTTTTTATCACCCCAACTCTCTTACATTGAAACTCTATCTCGACAAACGTTTTCCTCGAAACCACAAAAGATCCGGTAGCTTACTTCACAGAGGTAAATCACGAATCCTCCAGAGTCTCTTTCTCGTCGCTCCAATTCCCTTATCAATTAAAAATATTCACCCGATTGTACGAGAATTTATCTGCCTCGCAAATTCCCTCCGCGTTCCGTCGAAACGCACACTGCTCGTTACATACGGCATGGTACCAGTGACGTCACAGCAGAAACGAGTTCTCCTATCGACGCGGCAACGATCAGAATTCCCGCAGCCCACGTGGCGCTGACCGGCGCGTTAACGAATCGCGATTATTCGCGAAGGAAACGGGGACGATACCGGTCTGTGCACATAGTCCTCGTGCATATACGACCGACATGGTTGTAAATCATCGTTGTATCGCTAAGGAAGAGTGGAACTTAGAAATTCAGACGGCGATTCCTTGTCAAGCCCGTGGGGCCGATCGAGCGATAAATCACTGTGTATTGCTTATTAGAGTTGTGGAAGTTTCGCGACACCGGTTGGCGTGGGCGAATTCGGTCGTGTCTCGTATTGGCGCGGGGATCGCGGGATGATTTACGTTACGTGGAATGATCGAGCGCGACACGGTAATTAAAACGACACGTCGCGAGCGAACAAGGAGGAATATTGTTGTCGATGATCGAAGGCGAGACGCGACAGTTTAGTCTTTGAGATGTTACTACAGTAATAGATTTAGTGCTACATCAGACTAATTGAATTTTCCCGCCAAAAAGAATTTGAGGAACAATTCTGTGTTTTCGATGAATTGATCGACTGAACTACCCTAATTCATCGAGTGTAAAAAATAGAATAATTCCGTGAAACATCGTTCTTCAATGATAATAGGGAAGAAAGGGAGAAAGACGGAACCATAAACTGCCAGAATATTCAAGAATTAGGAAACACTACGGAGATCTCCTTTTAGCCCTCTCGTGGCTGAATTTTTTTTTTGAGGAATTTGTTATTCTTAACGGTCATCATCGTGTAATGGTCAATTCTTGTTCGAGTAAAAATTGATAATGTCAATTTTTGTTCGAGTACTTAAGGGGAACATGAATCCAACTGGTCACGGAAGGGTTAATTGGCAAGTTTATTTATTAAATCTAATATAACTATTTTTTAAATTCACTGCATATTTGTTTGTTAAGATTGTCTATAATATTTTATAAAAACAATGTATTCATAATGTTATGCAAAACATTAGGATTTTATTTTTTTTCTGGAAATAGTGTGTCACCTACTATCAACTGAAGACACTCAAACGTTAGAGCTTTTGAAATTCTCCACATGGTTTTTATGGTGAAATAAAAATTCAGACTCCTCACTAAGCCAGTGTTTTGTAGATAAGGGTTAAAAAAATTAGTAGGTATATCGGGGATTTTTTAATTATTACTTTTAGCCTGAAGATTGAATTTCTTGGCAGAGTTTTAATGGTAACGTTATTTAGATTTTTCGAAGACTTTGCGTTTAATCTGTCACTGTTATTTTTTACAATTGAATTATTGACTCGAAAACGGAAAGAGTTGCAGAGGTTCAGGTACCCGGTGAGAATCATAAATCTTGGAGGACGTGTCCGACCCACATGTGGGTCGTCAGATAGTGTTAATGATCTTCATGTCGCGCACTAATGTCTACCTTTCTTTGTAGCCGGAATGGAACGTGTTTTTCTTAGAAATAATTAATCCTGAATGTTGCCGGTACAATTTTCATTATAGCGTTTCTGCATCTATTGCGACGTTCGAGCAATTAAACGGTGCTTGTGGCTATTAAGAGTGGCTATGAAATAACACGTTAAATGTCACCTAAGCGAGAATGCTTGGAAACTGTTGAATTATTGAAATTGTTTAATGATACAATTTATAATACACGAAGATGTTTCAAACGGAAATAAATTTTAACGCGAGGTCCATTAATCAACGACACGAGTTAAGAACGAAGGTTATTATATACGTCGAGCTTCTCAGGATTTAGAGAAGCTTTCTACATTTGTCAAACTATCGTACGCAACAAATCGCAGAGTGTGAAATAATAGGTGTGCAATTATTTCAATTTATTTTTCTATTCGGTCGTAATTGTAATTACTTCGATGTAATTAAATCTTACCGATGTTTTACGGTAGATTAGTTTGATTGCTTTCCATTAAACAAACCTCTTACCGCAACTTTCAATTACTTCACGAAGGCTGTTTCAGTTAGTTGGTCAACTCACAGTCAGTCACAGTTATTACAATCTTCTTCAAAGGGGCCAAATTAGTGCTTTATGCTGCACTTGTCCTTGTACCAAAATCTTCTGTTGTTTTAACGTCCTGTTACTCCATGGAGAAACAATTTGGTCAGTTTAACCACAAGTATTGTAATTTTCCACCGGAGAACTAGATTTTATTAGATACTTTTATTCAAATTTTTTAAATACCTGCGTAATTTTCAATTATTACGAGGCAATTTGAATTCAATTCTGTTCAATTCAACCCTCAAAATGACACTTCCTTTGGACACAATTTGCACCTACTTTCATACTGTTATACAATCTTCATATTTTCAATTATATCTTCAAAAAATTTCCAATTAACCCTTCTTCAACTCAATCTCGAAAATGACATCGCGTTTCCCTGATCACCTATTCGTCACAAAATATTTCCAACAATTCAACCCTCCAAATAAAACACATTATTCTCCTCCCTTGCACTCAATTTTCCGATTACCTCCAATTATTTTCCCCCCTCCAAAAAAAAGAAAACTCACTCACGAAACCCTTCTTCCTCTTCGAAATTCTCACTTATCAACTTCCCCGCGAAGAATTGTCACAGCCCCGAACAACGTCAATTGTGCACACGCGGTGCGTTTCTGTTCGCGATGAAAGGGAACTGCACAGGAGCAACCGGTTCGGCCGGGGTTTTCCGCGAGCAGGCCGGAAGCACGTGTCGCGATAACGCGTCGCGTTGGAGGACGAAAAGAGCGGCCGCGGTTTGATAATCGCGCGGAACACGAGGAGCACGGGGGGATCGCTTTGTGGCGACTATTTCCAGCAGGCTTGCGAGGTGGTAGGAAGCGGCGGGAGAAAGGGAAACCGGCGGTATGCCGGAGCAAAAGGGTGGTGGGGGCGGAGGGGGGTGGCGCGCAGGGTGGCGTGCGCGTTTCAAAAAGGGTGAGGGAAAGCGTATCGGCTTGGAAAATGTGTTGCTCGCGGAACGACGCGTATACCGACGCGTGTGCCTCCTTCTACCCACTCTTTCTCTCTCTCCCTCTCTCTGTCTCTCTTCACCGCAGCTTTCTCTACCTTTTTTATCCTCCTTTCCTTCCCTCTGTCACGTCTCATTTTTTTTTTTTTGCCCTTTTCGCCACTTTTATTCAATTTACTCGGGTTTTTCCTCTTCCTTCTCTCTTTTTTTTTTTCGAGGGTACACCTCTTCTCTCTAATTTTTTTTGTCCTTCCTTCCCTTTGTCACGCCTCATTTTTCGCCCTTTTTTCCAATTTACTTGGGTTTTTCCTCTTCTTTTTTCGACGCAAATACTGTCTTTCTTTCTGTACTTTTTTCCGTCGTGTCTCATTTTTCACCCTTTTTGCCATTTCTATTCAATTTACTTGGGTTGTTTCTCTTCCGTTTTTTTCTCTTTAACACGTACACCTCTTCTTTTTCTCTCTTTCTGTGTTTCTTTTTTTCGCGTTCTTTCCCTGTGTGACGCATCATTTTTTGCTCTTCCTGCCATTTGTATTCAATTTACTTAGATTTTTCCACTTCCTCTCTCTTTTTTTATATCTCTCTCTCCCCCTTTTCCTACAGTTTTTCGTCTTCCCTCTAGCACGCCTCATTTTTTGCCCTCTCCGCCTTTTTGTATTTAACTTACTCACGCTTTTTTTCTCATCCTTTCTTCTCTCTCTCCCTTTCTTTTTACGATTTAATAGGCAATTTAGCGAGCACCCTCGGTGTGGTTCGATTAAAATTCATGCGGGACGAATGTCGCGGCAACCCTCTACGATAACGATGTTTGAAAAAGCGACGGAGGGCCGAAAGTGGATGCTGTGCATTCCTCTCTCTCTCTCTCTCTTTAGCTGTTGCAGCCCCGTCAGCAGCCATAATTGAACCACTTGCTTCGGTGAATGAACGATTCGAAAGGTGCGAAGGGGATGCTGATTTAGGGGGTTCAATGTTGAAATTGAGCTTCGAGTTTAGAGTAACTGCGTGTTCTAGAGAAACTTATATATGTGTCACAACTTACATACACAGGGTGTCCCATTTTAATATCCCCAGGCAAATATTTTGAAAAATACGAAAAAATATTTCAAACGAAAGTTGTAGGATATTAAGGAGGACAGACTATGCTGTCATTTATTGGATCTTGTGATGACATTGAAAAGTCTTGTAGAGATCAACTTCGAATTTTTAAACTGGAACTTATATTTTTAACTGCACCTTCTTGTAGCTTGTATCACAGCGCGTTCAAGACACTACTAAACATATTAGGTCTACCGGGAAGTTCTGTCCGATAATGTCATCTCAAGATCCGAAGATGAATCATTCTACACGCTGGGAAGAGGACATTAGTAACGCTGGAAATTGTATTGTTCAGCAAATATTAATAAATGTATAGAAAATGTATTACTTTCTTTTAATTTAAAAACGGAGAGAACTTTTCGGTAGCCCTAACACTTTTTGCATAAGCCATTCTCAAAATATGAATCCTGAAATTTATCATGCCTCCGGCATTAGCGTTAATAGCAAAAATATTTCTGCAATAATAAACACTTGTTTTGTGAAATAAAAAAATTTAAAAAAATAGTTCGTAAGTTGATACATTGGTCTTTTTGTGATGTGTATTAAAAAATTCTAGATCAGAGAGCCTAAAAGAAGTACACTACAGGCCAAAAGTTTGGTATCACCTCCCACTTTTCATCAGTATTAAATCTGCTGCTAATTTTTTATAGATTTCAAGTTTATCTCAATTCTACATTTATCAATTTATCTGATATCGATTGATTCGAACGATAGAAAATTCTCAAAGTCGCCGACTGTTTTCTGGAAATTGCCATGCTCGGTGATTCCAAACTTTTGACCGGTAGTGTATGTCAAATGCATGGATAAAGGAATTTTTCGAAATTGGAAAAACAAACAGGGTTATGTGCTTTTGCGTAGAACAGTGGGTTGAAGTAATATCCAGGTAATATAAATTATGGTCCAACAATAGTATACTAAACAAGAATTACCATTCACGTCGGGAAACAAAATTGCTTTAGTAAAAAATGTTCACACTACGCAGAGAAATTTTGTAAAGAAAGAAATAAGGAACTGCGAGTTCGCTTAAAAATTGAAACAATTAGCGGAAGAATCATCGTTGACACGACCATTAAAATAATTTGAAACTTTCAGCCAACAATGTACATACAACACCACCAAGTTTCATCACTACAATACCGTAATTCCCACATCGCAAAAATTCCAATCCATTAACACGCTGCAAAGGTTTCTATTCTTTCGCTCGTAAACAAAAGGGGATCGTTCATTTGCCACGTGTGAAAGAAAGAAATTTAAAATGATCCTGGGTATGGTGGGAAAAAGCGAGCGAAATGTGCGCCAGGTAGAAAAATACAAAAGGGACGCGACAATGAGATTCCGTACAGTCAATGAACGTTCCACATAGGTTTCCAGTATTCTCGTATAAACATGTTCAAATGTTCCGTGCAAATTGCTCCTTTTTCATCGCGATTTTCCGGATTGCTTGGAGCAAACGAACGCGCAAAACGGGGAAACTCGTACGATTTCCGTTCTAGTGGACGCGAATCGTCCCGTAGGAAATGCACAGGCCAGTATCCCCCTTGGAAGGTCCTTCAGTTTCCGCGCGACAAAAAATGCATAATTCTTTTGCGAATATGATAAAAATTTTCAAACAACTGTGCACACATTTTTACGCTTGTATTGTAGGCAAAAAATGATTCAGCACAACGCATTACGCGAATATCCTCGATGTAGTATAATTGGCCTGTAATGACACGGCTGAATGATTAATAAAATAATCCAAATAAATCTGCTCGTTGTATTTCTTCGGAATTAATAAAGCTCGACGTAGTTGAATTATTTTGTCAATTATTCATCGTACCACTGCTACTCTCTTTGCTTGTTTTTTTTTTTTTTTTTCAAAACGAGAAATCAGCGTTGCAGCAACGAGGATAATTAAAATCGTCAAATTAAACTCGCGTTATTATTCTTCGTATCACCGTTGCGTGTATCATTTCAAATTAACGCGTGCCTCGAACTGCTGCACATAAAATTATAAAAAAAAAAGAGAAGAACTGGCAAGTTTCGAGAACAAAGTACCACTCACATTTATGAATTTATGCTCGTGTTTTCCTCTATCTGTTGTTTCGTACGTTACTTTGTCGATTATTCTCAAGAAAGAAAGTTCGTGCAACCCATTAAGCTGACAGCCACAATTCTGAAGCATCT
>NW_017100220.1:709329-714553 GCF_001263275.1 Habropoda laboriosa
GCTGATGAATGATACTTCTGGGAAATAACCCTAAGCGCGAAGTTATCGGGCAAACTTAGTGATTCATGAACAAAGGAAGGTTCTCATGTCCAACAGAATATTTCGCGTTTAAACCTAGCGCGTTTCTTCGTTCGACTGTGATACACACTTTCTTTGGGTTCTTTTTGGACCCAGAAGGTCCTTGGGTCTTTCTTGACTTCTTTGGATTTTTTTACGTGTGACAATTTTCGTTTCGATTTTCAGAGGTGGCGAGAACCTTATCGACCTCGGCACAGATGTTTCTTTTAGCGTAATGTTACATTTCTATGGAAAGATACACCGCTTGTGTTTCATTTTCAAATAATTATTCATTTCGTTCCATTTCAGCTTCAAGTGAGACCTGCTTTTGCACACACCGATTGTGTTTTATTTTCAAATCGAGCAGGAACTTTTGCAATCATCCGATATAATGTCGAGGGAGTGTAAATTTGATAACATTAGAAGGTACTAATGAAATAAGAGGAATGGGTCGAAAAAGACCCGTCGGAGGTTAACGCTGGAGTTAACAACGATTATATCGATACGATCCGACAGGAATTTGTTGCTCAGTGTTGATTGGTCACGTGTCGTTTGCAGAAAACGTCGGATGTGATTTAGGAGAAAAGTGCACGGATTTGCAAACATAGACCACCTGACAGATGAGCCGATGTACCAGCGAGAGATTTTAACAACGAACGCTTTATTCTGATTTTTCGATGTAACGATAAATAGAAGGAAAAAGGGAAAAGACAAAGCGCTCTGCGTCGGTCTGTGTTACAGAATGCACTATTTTATACAGCACACTTGACTTTTATGCGACGTAATGTATTTGTCGAAGTGCTCCAATTCGATTCTGAAGTGGAGTTCTGTCGGATGGAGAATTTATGGAGAATTCGAAGTGTCGTTGATTTATGGTAATCCAATCGAAATAGTATCGAATCGACGTTGAATGATTCGAGAGCTCTCGTTTATGAAGATAATTCAATTTCGCTATTCTTTAATTCAATTTGCACAATTTTATGTTAGTATGACGAATTTTTATGACATTTTGAGAATTTTTTTTTATCGAAGTCTCAAACCACTGAAGTTTCATTATTGGCCATAACTGTAACGCTATTCTTAACCTAACTTAAGCGAACTTAATCACTGAAATTTCGTTATTGAATTTGAAGATAAGTGACATAATTTGAGACACTTTGATTATGGTGATTTGTTTTTGCAATTGAGTATTGAAGTATTAACAGTAGTAATACGTACACCTAAATCTAACCGAACTTAACCACTAAAATTTCATTATTAAATTTGAAGATAGGTTTATGTTCATAAAGTGAGATGAATTGAGCCTTTTTGATTATGATGGGTAATTTTTGCAATTGAACGTTGTAAATCGTCACATTTTTATGATTAATAACGAAAAGAATTCTGAGGTGAAGAAAAATTATGCAAAAAATCCAAAAATAATTGCCAACACTTCCCGGTCATTTCTGAATCGTGTAAATGGACGCCATTCAGATTCTGATCTGTCAATTTTTTCTCCCAAAAAGAAAGGGGCTGAAACTCTTCCGTATTTCAAGGAATTTTAATGGATTAGAAAAAATTGCACGTTAAATCTCATAAACCAACAAAACCTTTCTTTTATCAATTGAAATAAAATCCTCTCGAAGTACCTTCGTTTTTCACCACCCGAAACATTTATTACGTTCTCATCGAACGACTGTAATTTCCAGCAGAATTGAAAAGGACCGTTCGACAATACTTTCCAGATAATAACTCTGGATATAAACACGGTGAAAAGAACCGTGATGTTTTTAAAATATGAAAAACAGTGGAATGATTCTGACACGATGGTGAAAAAACAAATTCGGGAAAAATGTACAAAATGATACGATAGGGTATTCTGCAAGTGAAGAGGCGGAGGGCAGTGGCACATGACGACTTTATGGCACATTTCCGCGCTAAAATAGCAGCGAACGACTATTTCTGGCATGGAAAGTCAATATAAAACACGTGCACGATGCGGCGTAATATTGGCCGGCTGGATGGTGCAGGTGACAGCGGGAGAAATATTAATTACACAGTGTATCGTGTCGTTCTAACGCTTCCATTTGCGGTAACCAGCTCGCGATTGAACCGGTGAAGTATTTGGGTTAAATTTCTATTTGAAGGAGTAGCAATTTCGACTCGCCATTTCCCTTCGACCTTAATGGAGAATTGTAATCACTTCGCACCAGCAATTAGATATTTTGGTCATCGTTTGAGATTTTAGGTACTTGGCATTATTTACGCTTTCAGTCTTCAAATATTTTATTATGGGGTGATTGCTTCGTAACGAGGAAATTTTCGGACAATATTTGAAGGATTTTTGACGTTCCACTGCGCTTGGAAATAATTGGAATTAAAGGAGGATGTTAAAGCAAGGCCAATTTTGGCATACGGCAGGAACGAAAAATTTTTTTACAGCACGATTCTACGCATCCTACGGAACGAAAAATGTAATTGTCATTTTTCCCGGAAATGATGGGAAAGCTATGAGAAATGCGGTTTAAGGTAAGAGTATGACCATACTTATAACTTAATATTCCGTCTCGTTTTCTTCGGATGATGGTGTGTTCGTAAATTAACCACTTAGAAACTCATATTGAGCATTATTTATTAGTGTTTAATAAAAACCAAAAATAATTAATGACAAACTAATCGAAACAAGGAATTCTTTGATGACACGATGCTTATATTCGAAGCAATCAGAAACTAATAGTTATTTATTCTCGAAGTGACAAAAGTTATAATAAACTATCGTAAATATAATAAAATAATCGTCATGACAGGGATACAATTTACAATACAATACAACGGTTTGAATTTAAAAGGGGCGCGTCTTTTTACCGTGATCGGCGTGCGTCCGCCGAGCGGCGCTGGGAGCGGCGATCGCGCATGCGTCGAGTGGCGTTGGGAGCGGTGATCGCGCATGCGTCGAGCGAAAAAAAGTATGGCGTAGTGTATTGCATTAAGACCATGTGCGTGGCGTTTGTTTTCGGTTTTGCCAATAAAAGTAATATACAATCAGAAAATTCTTTTCCGCTAACTCTTTTCTGTGCGCGAACAGACAGCTAGCTTTATATTTGGCTCGATGTACGTACAGCGACCCAGGCTCGCGTTTCTTATGTTTTGCTCGCAAGAAATATCACGAGTTCTAAGAAGTTAAGGCCTAGAATTTTTCCTAGAACAGTTGCGAGCGTACAGCGATCAGAAATCGGGTAGGACGACTCGTCCTCAGTCGGTGTTTACGAGGCTGTCGAACGAGTGCCTCGACGAACGACAAACGTCGCTTATACTGCGCGATTATAGTCTTGTAGGGAATACATCGAACAACGCGTTTTCGATTATACGCGTATTTCCAATCAATTTACGTACTTAGCATATTCGTTCGTGTAAATTAAGTGCCACTGCATACAAGAAGCTAGTGCATCGAATTCAAGTACACAACGAACAGCTCAGCTTGGGAGAAAAATCAAACGAGAAGCGTGTCTCTGCGTGCTACACAGCTACAGTTTCACGGTATGTGTATGCGTGAATAATACGTATGTATATATACGTACACAATCGAATGATTGAGTTAATTGGAAATAGAGGAGAGCCTACGTATAGCTAATTATATTTATCGTGTCCTAAGTTTATTTCTCTTGTAATAAGATGTGTTATAGCTATGAAACAACAAAAAATTAGTTTTTTTACTGTTGTCTCCCCGAGACATATACATATTCTATCCTTTTCTGAAAAAACACTGTCTCCTAGTAAACAACTAAGTCTTCAGACACGACCTACTTCGTTTGTTATTATTCTAACGACAATATACGACAATTGACACGCAGTGCAGACGATCAGACTTCAGTTTTCCGTAAAACCGGGGGATGGTTACAAACTACGCAGACAGTCGACGTCTCTAAACCTACGCGGAGTTCGACAGAACACTGCATACATATAGTACATACATATATGTTTAGACTGATATGTAAGATCATACTTTTTCCTCTGGCTTTCATAGTGGATACACAGTTAAGAAATGCAAATTCTGTTATAACTTTTATCACTTCGAGAATAAATAATTATTGGTTTCTGATTGCTTCGAATATAAGCATCGTGTCATCAAAGAATTCCTTGTTTCGATTAAATTGTCATTAATTATTTTTCATTATTTTTGGTTTTTATTAAACACTAATGTGCAGCAATCTTTGTAAATAATACAGACTATCATCCGAAGAAAACGAGACGGAATGTAAGTTATAAGTAGGGTCATACTCTTACCTTGAACCGCATTTCTCATAACTTTCCCATCATTTCCGGGAAAAATGACAATTACATTTTTCGTTCCTCAGGATTCATAGAATCATGCTGTAAAAAGATTTTTCGTTCCGGCCGTATGCCAAAATTGGTCTTTTTTAAACATCCTCCTTTGTGGGTTTTTTAAGGCTTCGCTAATATTTTGGAAAAAAATTTTAAATTTCGCGGGTAAAACGTGGAAATGAAAAAGACTGCAAATGATACTAAAAATTAGAAGTAGATAATTTTTTAGCTACCCAGATTTTATTTATTAACAACGTAATATCCAAACTTATTTTTTACATAATTTTACAACGTCTTTTTTAATGTTTTAAAGACTTGTTAATTAAGAAAAAGGAGTTTTATACTATAAGAAAAGATGGAAATCCAATGGAAATTATTTTTTATAATCTGAGTTTAATTCTGGAAGGATTATTTTTCGGTATCTTCATGTGGAATATGGTCATATTTCTCCAGCATTTTATTCAGAATTTGGGACAAGATTAACATGTGAATCTTCTTTGCAAAGTCTCATTTATATGACGTCGACGAATTAAACTCAACGAAGCGTGGCTATCGCGCGAAATTCGCGAGGACAAAACGATACGAGTCACTTTCTCTATGCGTCCCTGTTTTTCTACGATCGGTGCATCGTGAATGTTAAACGATCGGGACAGAAGGAATTCGCGATAGCCGAGAGGCAGAAGATGCGGAATGTGTCTTCGAGAGGTGAAAGAATGGCGAATAAAGTGTACTTTAAATCGGGTCTTAAGTTAATCTGAAATTTTTTATTTCGTGGAGAAATTTCGTAAAATATAGAGCATTATTTATTTTACCATAATTTCAAAATTTCAGATTGTACAAAAAATATTATAAATTTCATAAAATA
>NW_017100220.1:714635-732065 GCF_001263275.1 Habropoda laboriosa
CATAAAAATTACAGAAAATATAGAGTATTATTTATTTTATAATTAAAAAATTTCAAAACTAGTTATTTAGAAGAAATATTATATTTTCAGTCTTTAAAATTTGCTATTTTGCAGAGAAATTTCCTAAAATAAACAGCATCGTTTATTTGATGATATTTAAAAAGTTTCAAAACGTTAGATACGTAGAAAGTACAGTAATTACATAGTGCAATCAGAATTCAGCAAATCTACTTACGTGAAATTCAACGCACCAGCGATATTACATTAGCAAACGTCAGAAACGATTATTCATTGCTCAGGAAATAAACTATGCAAGCGGTACTCGAGAGCACTCGATTAGACAGTGATCGAAGACGCGGCTGCAATAATCGCGACTATCGATCAGTCTGTTATGATGTTTGGATCACGTGTATCTGTCACTCTTGACGAAATGTCGCGATGATTGATGCGTAGCTTACACACTCAAGAGCCACTACATTCCAAAAGGAAAACGAAAAAAAGTAGATACGCAAAATTGTTAAAAAATTGAACAACGTTTCTCTCGTAAACCGGTATATCGTAACATCGAAGAAAGCATCGCGGATAAATGATACGGTAACTCCATAAAATTCCAAGATACATACCGCCTGCCAGAAATAGTCTCCACATATCCCGCGAATTTATTTCTCCGCCAATTGATTCGCAATTCCACCGACTCTCTGTTATAAAACTAACGACCAGACGTTACGATCGCGTGAAATAGAATTTCATTTTCCGGACGAAACCGTGCGATCACGATCGATAGAAGCGAGAAGAAAAGAAACCGTGCGATCACGATCGATAGAAGCGAGAAGAAAAGAAACCTTTTCGCGAACGAGCGTCTGTTATGACACAAGGGTAAACGTATCGGACACGCAGCAGCCAATTTTCATGAAACTTACGCGGGAGATAGTTTATGAAAAGACACTCGACATGTATTTCTCTTTACCGACGATCGGTCATACTGAAGGGGTGAGTAAAACTATCAAAGTAGGGGGTTGAAAGTATATTTTCTAGAATATCTCCAGAATTGTACAGGAAGTATTTAGAGAACAACTTTTCTTTTAATTGTACGTATAGAATTAAAAAAAAAAATTGTCAGATGGAGATATCGACTTTTCATTGACGAGAAAAATTGCTAGGAAAAAGGCGACACGGTTTCTCCAAGTGAAAAAGGTACATCTTTGTACTCGTTTGCAGCCATGAAGCACAGGGTAAACAGAATAAATTAGAAATCCGCTGGAATATTTACGCTGGATGCTCCACGATACGCACAATCATTATTCCACGCGCAAACACGTAATAACAGGGCCGATAATTACACAAGCGAGCCGCGTAATTATGAAAAAACACGGCCAGCTCGAAGCTCAAACGGACGAATTAAATTGGAGAAAAAAACCGGGGGTTCTGTGCATATATGTCGGGGCTAATAAGAAAAGAAAAGAAAAGAAAGAAGAGGCGAACAAAAGCCGGGGCCAGGCGTTTTCCATCGGAACGAAATTAACGCCGTCGGCGGTTACAATTTTATTTTCTTCCCTCCTACGCGTCACTTTTTCCCTTTAATTCGTTTGTACGAGCCGGGAGGCGTGTGTAAGGGAAGGTTAATTAGCCGCGAAAGACGCGGAACACGCGGCGCCATGGGGTCGGATAAAAGCGAATTCACGTCCGACTTGGACTTTGAATGCCTATTGCGTTGGAAAATTCATCGCGATCTCTGCCGAGAGAATTCGTTGCCGGTGGGAATAATTACCGGCTCAGTTTCACCGTTCTCCTCTTTATTGCACGTGGCAGAAGGGAAATTTTAGGGTATAAAGTGGGATTAAATTAAATTTCTGCCACGGATGAGACGTCGTTCCGTAAGTTCCTTTTTTTTTTTTCGAAAATCGAGTTAGGTTTGAGCTCGGTTTAGAAGGGATAAACGGAGCGAACAGAGGGTGACCACGAGTTATGCGTTCCTTGAGAGTGTTCCTGTAAGTGGACACTGCTTTCGTGCGGTTTTTGTGCAAGTAGTTGTGTGTGGTTGGGGTTTATCGGGAAGTTTTGCTCGCTTTGCTGTGGTACGTTGGATAAAAGGTACTCGTTACAGGCTTTTTTTACACGTTCACGACAGGTACAGGTACACTGTGTCCTTGTTTTAATAGTGTTAATAACACTGGGCCACGAGATTTTACTTAGTTTTTTTTTTTTTGTCGTGTTTTGTTGCTGCAAAATTACGTGTTCTCTGAAAGTCTCCAATAGTGTCGCCTTATAAATTCCGCGATCACTTTAATCCACTGCAACATGTCACATACGGTTTAATATGTGACTTTAACAGTAATTTTTAGCACTACCTAAAATGTGATACTTGCTGATTTCCTGGAGTATTTTGCTTGAGGAACATCCCGCTTGTGTGTCTAATACTCAATTTGTCCTGGTATCGCTTTTCCATGCACAAAAGGTCCTAATGAAATTGCTGAATGTGTTCATCACTTATGGCAACAAGACTTTCATCTAATCAAATTATTATTCGCCCTATAGATAATAAAATTCTTTACCATTAGGTTTTCTGAATGCGCTATGCACAAATTACTTACTATTACTGATAATATAACTGTGAATTTAGTTGTTATCAAGTAATACAAAGAATTATCGCATAAAAACTGCGAGTGATGGAAAAATCTGATTGCAGATTCGAATTTAGTACGTTGACCTAATTGAAGGGTTCTAAGCCACAACGTTTCAAGTATTAAAATGGAAAATTTGTAGGAGAAGCGAGAAACGAAGAGACAACGTAGAGAAATGTAGAAATGAACAGTTTGAGTATTTGTTGGTACAAAATTATTTTTACCTTTTTTATCATGGATTATATCATACAGTTAGCTTAAACGAATATTATTCGCTCAGCAGACTATCTCGTTCCGTGCATTAATTTTTCAATTTCAGAAAATCCTTTTGCATACGTAAAATATGTAGACCGTGTATTTCTACAATCTCGTATTATCGAACCTACTTTAGCAAAAAATGGTAACACTGATATATGCAAATTAAATATCAACGTCATTTGAATATTTCTATGCTCAATTCTAAGGAACAAATAAAATATTAAATCGTTAATAATTCCTTCTCACGTTTCGAATAATTTCCGTGAAAGAGTAAAGTGGGAAAAATTATTATCATTAAAATTACGAAGGGGATAAAGTGTCGGTATAAAAAGAGTCACGTCGCTCTATTTCATTTTTAAAGGATTTGGTAGATTCTGTAAAGAAGTCTAATACTAAAGGCGATTTACAGGATCGAAGAAACCGAAATTTGAATTAAACCTACTAACACCTTTGCCTATCAATTTTTTAAATCTATTCAATGTTTCAATATCACGTCAGGCAGGAAAAGCTAAAATATTGTACATTGTTACACTGCTCGTAAAAAAAAATTGAAACACATTGAAAACGAAATGGCACAAATCTGATATTTACATATATTGTTTGGGGTATTGAAAGGGAAGAATGATTAAAATTTGGTTAAAAAAGGTGTCATAGTTACCGAGATGTAATTAATAATGGGCATACTTAATATTATAGAACCAATTCGATCTTAAATAGAGCAACTCATTCGAACCTAACAAAATTTCTTCACGTAGCTCATTACGGTTTGCACGTAGGTTTATCACGAAGAATTTCAACTTTTTGATTAACCACTCACGACAAAATAAACTTCAAATTTGAATTCCGCAAAGTTTAAATGGTTAATAATTAGCTTACCCTTTATTTTCTAATCAAATTTTAATCATTTTAATCATACACAGCAGTGTATAATCATCGTCATTGTTCATTCTGAAAAGATTGTAAATACTTTACTGGATCAAAAAAAAAAAAAAAAAGAAAGTTTACATGGAGCAATTTTCAGATTCATAAGTCAAAACTACAGCTTAAACTTAATCCTTTGCGCTCGAATGGCGACTGAGAAGCGACATTATCGTCTACCACTTGGTAAATAATTAATCCAGATCCTCTTGAAGCTGATATTTTCCAGGACAGCAGCTCCATAAATGAGGCTATCAGCGCAACACTAACTTAATCTACAATTTTTTATGAATTGAAATTTCAGAATAAAACACCTCCTGTGCAAAATTTGAATTCTATAGTGGCCTAAACAACCTTTAAAGCAATTATACATCCCAGAAATGGAAACTTAAAGAAATATTTTGAAACGTGAATAATTTCATTAGCCACACGTTTTGAGGTTAGGCCGCCATTGCATTGGCACTTAACCTCAAATTATTCACCACGTGTAGCGATCTAAGCCTAAACATACCCTAAATATTGAAATAAAATAATTACATCGGTTAATACATGTAAGGTTCATTTCTTTAGCAATTTTATCTAGCAAACAAGCTCTGATTTGCTGCTCTCCTACGTCGTAATGATCTTCGAGGGTTTAATCTCTCTTCCTAACGTAACAACTGTTGCCGCGTCTTGTCCATAATCCGTGACACGATTACGGCTCGTTGTTACAAGCCAACGGGTTAATCTCCCCTATAAAAGATTCTAAAAGAGCAGGAAACAAATCGAGTTCTCGAAGAACATCAATAAAACCGCTGTCAGAAGTCTCCAACGTTTCCCGACAAAACTCCGCGTCAGCCTCATCATAAAACTCTCGTCTCCCCTTTTCATATCTTCCGAAACTTGCAACGCATGTTCGTTCCTCCACCATAAATCGATCTCGAACGAAATCCCTGTGGGAGCATCATTTATGCGAGATAGGATACGTCAGTATCGTGGAACAGACGGAAGCGGAACGAATCTCGCGGCCTCGGATCGTTTTTACCACGACCTGGTCGATCGCTTTGCTTCGTCAGGATATTCGAGATGCTTGAATTATGATCGCGTTGTCGCTTTTGCGTGAATACCAGCCTGCGTTTGTCCAGACCCGACAGAGAGAGAGAGAGAGAGAGAGCAACGTAGTGTCGCACTCAGGATTTAATCTTTGGGAGAGAGCCGAGTTGAATGGATGGAAATATTCTTAAGGGGGTGTATTCTGGTTTTGAATGCCATCCTTTAAGCAAGTTTTAGGATTTTTTTTACAAGAGAACCGTTAAATTTTTGGTATCAGGGTTTTGCACATACATTTGTGGGTACTTGAAATACACAATATATTTTGTTGAAGTAGAAACGATCAAAATTACACGAGTTATAGTTTGTTTTATAGAGTGTGCTTTACAAAAAGTGTGTTGAGTGTTTATATGATTCTGGGTCTTCTGCCGATCTAAAATTAAAAAATGAGGAAGAATCTTAGTCGGTATAAATCTGACTATGGTCTGAAGCAAAATAAAGTAAAAATATTGATTATTTACAGAATGACAGCATTTTGAATTTAGGTTATCGATTTTTTTTCATATTTCGCGCTCTTCAGCGTGTTAAAAGAATAAGAGAAAAAGGACGGATGTTAAAAATTTTGGTTCACGCGATAGCAGGATGTGTGCTGAAGATTCTCTGCAAATTGCAAGTCAATTGATAAACTAGAACTTGAGATATCGTGTAAAACGTTTCGAGAAAAACGCGTTTAAAGATTCATCTATCCATTTCGTACGACTGCATCCTTCGAACGCTTACATCTAAATTAATTTTAGGAATTCAAAGAAGTCCTTTGGCACACGTGTTTTAGAATACTTATACTTTAAGAAAATGCGAAAAGAAAAATTGATATTTTGACAGTTCAAAACCAGAATACCCCCTTAACCCTTTTGCAGTCCGAATAGTTCAGTTAGTCCTGAACTATTCTATATAGTTCAGTTAGTCATTTGGCCACTGTCGGACAGTACCGTATAGTTTGTGGAATTGGTTTAATAATAAGATGTGAGTGATGGTGTGAATGTAGTGAATATATCGAAAGCTCTCGAGATTTGGTAAACAAGCGGATCATACAGGGTAACTGGGTGTAAAACAGGTGAAGCGCGTTGCTATTGATATCGGAGAGTACGTGAGAATTTATTGTGAGATATATTTAGAGAGGGACAATCAAATTATCATTAATTTCTTTTTATGTGTGTATATAGTTATTGTTAAAAAATATATTCCTATTTAACTTATTAATAAGTGTTATACAACCACATAGTTTGCCTCTATTTCAATGTTTCAGCGTAATGTTAGTTATAAAGTATCAAACTTCAGTATAATATTAATGCATAAAAATGGTTTCTTATCGTTTGTAATTTATAATTTATCATTGTGTGATATCTGAAGGCAAAATTTCAGACTCGACATAGGACCGCAAAGGGTAAATGCAGATTCAACAAAATTAATTAGGTGTATTCCCTCCTCACGTGACCGCTAATTAGTAGTACAGAAATAGAGGACACAATTTGGTAGGAAAGATTTTTGGAAAAATTTCTAGCGTTTTTTTTTTTTTTTTTGGACCTCTCGACTCCCCCCTATGGTCGCGCCACTGTGATCAACGTCACGTACCGTGTTGGAAATTTCGGCTTGGAACGATCCACGCGACGTCATCATAATTTAATAGCCGGCATGCGTTTCACGAGGGAGAACGTTAATTAATTACACGCCGCGTAATCACGTCCGAGAGCAATCGCGTAATCGAGCCAAGGATGCTGATGTTGCCGTCGCTCGAAGCGTCCCGCGCCGCGGTGAAGATTGAGGTTTCAAAGTAAACGGTTGCAAACAGAAGAAAAAATCGTAGTTTAAAAAACGGAGAATTATAAAAGGTGGAAATGTAATGGATTGTTGAAAATAGAGGTACGATAGATAGTTAGAAAAAGAAGAGTAGAATTTGGTTGAAATTTAGACGATTTGTTAAGATACACTGTTCGCCAAAAAAAATTGTTACACTTGAAATCTGAAATTTACATATATTGTTTGGGATATTGAAAGGAAAGAATGTCTTATGTATTAGAAAAGGTCATTTTTTCCTCAGAGCAGCCCGAAAAACATGTGATTTCCAGATTTGTGCAACCCTAATTTCCAAGTGTTGCAATTTTTTTGGCAAGCAGTGTATTTTGTTGAGACTTGATTAAGCAGTTATAGTGCCTCTGATGAACTTGGATTGTCTGATTAATTGTAATTCTAATTGCAACTCTCTTATAGTCAGTTTTATTGGATATTTTATTTATTTATAGCTGGTGCTTATGACTCGTATTTAATCGTTTATGTCTTTTCTGCTGTTGCATTGTAGCACGTCTTTCAATTTTCATCACATTCTTTCGACTTTTTATCTGACGATCTCCTTAATTATTATAGCTGAATCTATTTCATTCTGCATCTTAATGGGTTTGCTTCGTAAAATAAATAAATAAATAGTAGTTTTTGTTATTACAATTTGTTTGCATCGTTGTCAGTAAGAAGTTTAAATCATTTCGTGATTTAAATACATACGTTCGATAAATATTATGCTTTTCAAAAAAAAAATTTTATTTAGTATTAATGAGGGAGAAGTTCTATTCTTGATGACATCAAATTCTTTTAATGAAAAGAAATTATAGTACATTTA
The DNA here is from genome assembly GCF_001263275.1 of Habropoda laboriosa. Lineage (NCBI taxonomy): Eukaryota > Metazoa > Arthropoda > Insecta > Hymenoptera > Apidae > Habropoda > Habropoda laboriosa. The sequence continues at coordinate 722,133 of NW_017100220.1, forward strand.
GATGTATGAAATATATAAAGTGTTGTTTACTTTTCATTTTTAAATTAATTTATTTTTACTTAGTTGCAAATATCGTAGAATGATTCATACAGACATTCTTAAAAAAGTTAATGTCAATAAAAGAGTGCGATTAACATTGGGGTACGTAATCTTCGGTAGTTTTCCATAAGTCTGAAACAAGTATGACTACAAATGGAGGATCTTTCAATAGGAGCGATAAAAAGTTGACGATCAATTGCAGCCATCTTTGTAAACGCTTTGCTGTTATTACGTGCAATTTGTATATTGTATTATTCGCCATTTTTAACCATGAACCCTTATACAGTTCAACAACGAGTCGAAATATGTAGTTCAAATTTATTATCACCAAAAATTTTGTTTTATTTAACATACAACTTGTTTTATTTAAGTTCAAAGATCTATCGCTCTTCATGGAAAGACCCCATAGAATCAACTGAATCGTAAACTTGATGACAGAAATTCATTAGCAAAACATGAATTCAAGATTCCAAAAAAATTTCATTCATTTCTACTTGCAACATTCCTTATAAAAAAAAACTAAAGACACATCTTTAAAATACTCTGAAATTAAACGATTTATCTTTAAAAAATTTTAACAGCATTTTCTCGATCATCTTCAACACACACCCTCGAAATGGATAATTCAGAGTTGAAATTAAAACGATCCACTTGAGGTATACGCTTAATATCCAGCAGAACTTCACCGGGAAGTTGCCTTATACGTTTAATGAGCACCTCGTTTTCCTAAGCTGCCACGAAGACGCGTGGAAATTTCACGGATGGCTTTTAAGAGGCGCCTTAATAGACGTTACGTAGTGAGATGCCCCGACAAACTCAATCCTAACTGCCTCGTAGGGGCATAGCTCCTATTTTCCATCGGGAATACGTGAAGGCTGTTGTTCCACTCCCGGGGGAACGTCTAAATTCACCGCAGAATTTGGGTCGCGTCTTCGCGGTTTCCTGATCTAATAAGAGCGGGGTTAATTCGAGTTCGAGAGCGAAGCGAATTTCGAACGATGCCAAAAGATTTTCATTCGAGCTGCTATCCGGGAAATTATGGCTCGACTTGGCCACGTTGGATTGCTGCTCGGAATTCTGAAGGAATTCCCGAGAAGAGGGTAGTTTTCTGACCTCGCGACAGTGAGAATATTGTTTGTGATCTGTAGAGTTGATTAAAATTTCGGGAAAATATTCGAGGGCTAGATGTGAGATATTGTTACTTCGGTGGTTTTTTATGTAATTTTGGTATGGTTGAAACTTTGGAATATTTCGAAAAAGAATAATTCTGTATTTTTGTTTGAACATTTTCCAAAGCCACTGATATTTAGAGAACTATAATTTTTAATGTTATCTACGTTTCTGCTTCCTTATTTTTCATAGCCATTGGAGAAATTTAATAAGCTACCGTTGCAAGGTTTTGGATCAAACTGATGAAAAATGAACGTGTGAAAATGAAACATGGTTTATTGAATTATTTCTGTTCAATATTTCAAAATAATTCTAATGTTATTCATCTTTTAAAATATGTGTAACACATGTGATTGTTTGAACATGCTGCTTTTTACATGGTTGGGACTCATCAGAGAACTCATTTGCATTTTTTGTTTGTGGGCGTAAAGAACAACCTGCTCTTTTACCTAATTTTATAATTTCAATTTCAATGAAATTCGGTGCACAACTATTTTAGTAAAAAAGAAATGAATAAAAATTTGTTTCCTTGCTAATTATTATTAACCATTGCTATACAATTAAGAATACGAAAAACTGTCAATTTGAACAATCCATTAATACATAAGAAACAAATGTTCTTGAAAATTCCGACTCCATTTTGGCTCAAAACAACCCGGTTCCCATACAAGACGTAAAATCCAAGCTGCAACAATAACATTCACATACTCGTCCGCACGAACCAACTCCAGAAATTGAACTTTGGCGAAAGAAGAGTGATCAAAGAATGTCTAGAAACCACCTATCAACGATCCGGTCCGAATATCGCTATCCGTGGAAAAACCAACCCCAGTTCTAGCGAATTTTACCGCCTCGAACCAAGTCCAAGTAATCAGGCAGAATTTTCTGCTGACTCCTTTCGCGAGTGCCGTTTTTCCCGAATCGTGCAGCAGCAGGCGCCCCTCGTAAACGTCGACAATCTCGCGTAGACGTTGTCAGCTGCACGGTCGATGACTTGTTTCCGAGGAAAACGAGGCGTCCCCGTTTTCATGGCGCCTGGCACCACGAATTTCCCTGTCGATCTCTGCTCGATCTCGTCTAGTGCTCGTCGCCAACGCGTCTGCACCCTTGGACGCTCGTAAATCCAACAGATTGCCCCGATGTCAGAGCCATGTGCACTGTGTTTCGTGCATCTCTTATTCACGTGGCGATCCGAGAAGGAAAGACGTGGTTTTTCGCGGTTAGCAAGAAGCGTTCGTGTGTACATATACCGGTACAGTAGAGAAGCGTGCTACTGTTTTTCCTGTAAACGATTTTCAATTGTCGCGTTTGCGTCAAACGGGACACTGGGGCGAGGGAAAAAAAATAACTGAAATTTGAGACTTTCGAATCTTATGTGTGATTGGAAGAGCTCATAATTTGAAAGCCTCGAATCATTCGAAGAGCTCAAAATCTGAGAGCCTCGAATCATTCGAAGAGCTCAGAATCTGAGTGTCTCGAATCATTCGAAGAGCTCAGAATCTGAGTGTCTCGAATCATTCGAAGAGCTCAGAATCTGAGTGTCTCGAATCATTCGAAGAGCTCAGAATTTGAAAGCCTCGAATCATTCGAAGAGCTCAGAATTTGAGCGCTTTGAATCATTCAAAGAGTTGCAAATTTGAGTGCCCTGGATCATACAAAGTGTTGCAAATTTGAGTGCCCTGAATCATTCGAAAAGCTCAGAATTTGTGGGCTTCGAATCATTCAAAGAGTTGAAAATTTGAGTGCTCTGAATCATTCGACGTGTTGCAAATTTGAGTGCCCTGCCTTATTCGAAGAGCTCATAATTTGACAGCCTCGAATCATTCAAAAGAGCTGAAAATTTTAGTGCCTCGAATTATTCAAAGAGCTCGAAATATTGGAGTCTCAGAGTCTCGAATCCTTGCGTGGTTCGAATGATGTTACATTTGAGAACGAATAAATTGGCTAATTTCTACGGCTAGAATCACGCGTGCGATTAGATCGGACTGTTTGAAAAATTGTTGGAAACGTGGACTACAAAAGTGTCGAGGGATACCGATAGACGACAAGGTCGACGACACGACACCCTTGCTCCCACCCTTAGAAGACCAACGACTGGAAGCAAGATCGAAACGCTTTCATCTTGCGGAGGAAGGGCAAGGGAAGTCGATTCCTGCATCGCTGATCGCGTTGCTACAGGGGTTGGAGTGATCGATAAGCGCATGGTGATATATCAGCTTTTTTTCTTGTTCTTCGTGTTGTTCCCTTTGTGAGACAGCCCTTGTGGAATGACGCTAATCGAGCTGGCACGATGCGGTTTCTGTTGCGGGACGGTGTTTGCAGAGCTTGTTATTGTTGTGTAAGTACAGGTGAGGAGGTAAAGGGTTGAGCTTGAGAGAAGGTAAACGACTGCGCAGTGTAAGATGCACTCGAGTGGAGTAGGAGGGTTTGGAAATAGATAGAAGGTGAATTTTTTAGTTATCCGGGAGTTTTATGGATAACTTGAAGTCTCAAAGTTTTTGTATTTTTGTTTGTAACTTTAAATTTGCTTGTACTATGTTTGTTATACATAGAAGTTTAGCCATGTTTTATATCTGTTTTTTTAATTTTTATTTTCTGATAGTAAAGAAAGTTTCACTGGACAGAGTTTTATTATTACAAAAATTGGAAATATATAATCAGGGTGAATATAATTTGACGAAACTGTCTTGTGAACAAATAAGTACGATTCAGTAGGTAGATTTACATTTCTGTTTCGAGTTTATCCTACATTTCCCATGCAAATTCGTCCCCAGAACAAACATGTTTGCAACAGTTTGGTAAACTTTAGGATGCACTAACGAAATTGCTTTCGAAGGAATTTTACTCTGGAAACAATCACTTAAATTCGAGGCCGATTAAAATTTACGTGAAATCGATTGCTGGAAACGAAGACTGTACGTCGTCAGCAATATATTGTAATTGATTAATCTGACAAGCAATCAATACTGGTGTAAATGTTCGAAATTTCAAAATCTGGAAATTTGAACATAAAAAAGCCTGAGAGTTTGAAAATTTGAGTACGAATGCTTAAACATTTTTATATTTAAAATTGGAAAATTTGAAAGTTTGAATATAAAGAAATTTGAGAGTGTGAATGCTTGAAAATTTTTATATTTGAAATTGGAAAAATTCGAAAGCTTTAAAGTTTCAAAATTTGAATATATAAAAATTTTAAATACAATAGAAGTTTAAAATAATAATCTCTGACTCGTCACGATCCCGCACTGTGTCGCCAAATATTTCCATACAAAACAAACGTTAAACAAATTTCATAATGTTTTCCAGTGCTTCTCGCCGTGTTTTCCGGTCACTGAATAATGTTCGAATTCCCTTAGCGTCGCGTTGTCCGATCGAAACGCGGCCGAATTGCATAATATTAAAACGCGCATATTTAATGTCTCGAATAAATGCATCGGTGAAATAGCGCGCAGGACAATTGAGGAGTCAACGTGACGAGATAAAATTTATTTCGCTTATTTCACCGATTCGAAAACAACCATATTTATTCCTTTCTCAATAAGAATACGCAACTCTTGAAAAATACTTTTTAAATTTTAAATTAAAAAATTTTAAGAAATTCTAAATTCTTCAAATAATTCGAAATGATCGTTCAGAAAACGTGATCTACTGTGATTTCAAAAAAATCGTATTTAAACGTGGAAAATTCGTCGTTGAGTCTTGAGTTTGCGAATAATCTCTACGAAATCATGTTCTCGCGTTCCTCGTCGACGAAGCTGCAAGACAAAACAGCAATTACGGCTTGTACAGTGTCCAGTGTTTCGAGTTTGCACGCAAGTGATGGTATTCGACAGGTTTGAGCTTCGTGAAGTATTCAATGACGACATGATCGTGATAGAATTTTGATATGAAATTCGAATAGATTTCTAGATTCCTCGTAGTTAATGTATTATACTAGTATTCCAACGAAGTGTAGGAAAGTATCTGAAACGGATCTATACGCGAGGTTCAACTGTGAAGTTTGCGGATGAATGAGTTATGTGAGCGAACGGTTTGAATATTTATTTTAAAAAAGGTAAAGTCAGTCATAACTGACATAACTGTGCTGGTGATTATGAAAGTAGTCTATGTCAAAAATTTAAAAAAAAATTGAATTTATCACTTATTTTGTGTTGCGTCGATCTTTTCATAGAAAAGAGTTGTATTATAAGAGCAAGTATTTTGTGAAATATTTTATTATACACTAAACAAATATTATTTTATTATACAATAAAGAATATTTCTTAATACACCCGAAGGAAACATTCTAAATATCTCGAAACGAAACATATACGACGTAGGCCACTTTCATAATCACCAGGATAACTGTTAAGGATGTCAGAGTGAAAAGTCGTGTAAAGAAAGGAAGCATTTTAAATTAAGATTCTTGATGTCATGATTTGAATAAATCATGTATCACTTTAAACCGCAAATTACGGAGAACAACACATTTTCTCAAAAATACTTTCCCACCTCTTTTAACCCTTTCACCATTATTAGCGCCTATTGACGGCCTTTCGGCACACTTTTACTCCAATTTAATCCCTAATTTTTCTTCCTTATGCTCTTCGACTTGAAAAAATTTTGCGTGCCAAAAGGGTGAAACACCTTCTGGCGTAATTTAATCCTAATTTCTTCTCCATTGCACCCTTCAATTTTAATTTAATCAGACAAACGATGCGGTCGAAACGAAAGATTCTGCCGAAATCTGCCGCAGCGAAAGGGTTAAACACCTTTTTCACAGGCAGCAGTTATTCATCGACGAAGTGGAGCACTGTGCATACGTCAAATAGCAGGATAGAAATCATAGTGAAGATTCGCGATAGCGGTAGGATAACGCGGCCACACAAAGGGAAACATTTTCTCTAATTTTCCACTGGAACGATACGGATCGGGTTCAGGGCTCGCAGCTCGTAAGTTGTTTTATCGCGGAAGTAACTCACTCGCGTAAATGTTAGCAGCTGCTTCAACCGCGAGTTATTTCCTGCACACTGGCTGGCGGGAACTTGCACGAGCCGAACTTCCGGAAATTCCGACGAAGTTTCCGTGGCACGTAGTACGTGGTCACTAGTTGGGCTGTCGAAAATTCACCAACACAAAACTATCCCACTACCCTTTCGTACCTCGTTCACTATCTCCGGCCGTAGAAAAAAGGAAATGAAGAATTTTTGTATTGTAGATGTAAAGTTACCTATCGATTTGTGGTAGCTTGTTAGGAATTCTAGTTATTTTGTGGTAGAGGTGTTATTGTAAAAACCGGAACGCGGGTAAATGATAAGATTTACGCGGAAATCCTGAAATTTATCGACCAACGTCGGTATAAGTTCGACCTACAGTGGAATCCGGTTATTGTGATCGCTTTGGGACTTGCAATTTTTGATAAGAACAACCGGTTGATATTGAACAGAGAGTAACAAATTTTCGTTATTGAACTCGAATTATTACGAACAATTATGACATTTGTACAATTTATATTTATGACAAAGTGTGCACTTAATACAAGAGGTTGTTTTTAAACAACTGTTTTTGGAAACAAGAAAATTTATTTGAAAAATTTATCAAGTGTTATCTGCTGTTTGTTTGGACAAGATCTATATATGATCTATATATGAATTCTTGCTATGTACTTATGTGAAAGATGAAAGGTGTGCTTCGGGTAAAAGAAAGTTTCGAAGAAGAGGCTCATTTAGTAGGAATTCGTTAAAAATTCTTATCGTATGTTTCCTAGTGCAATTATTACAACTGATACCAATAGTCAAAGTTTGATTATAATAGGCGAATTATTTTTAACAAATTTTACGTAGAGTGTTTTGGGAACAACTGATTGTGATAAGAATAGTCGTTTGATAACATTATCTGTGATTATAATAACCGGATCCCACTGTATTATGAAATGAATATTTATTTCGTGCTTTTATCGAAATTACTAAGCGCAGAAGGTTAGGTGAGGTTTATGGAAAAATATATGACCTAACCTAAACGCAGAATGTCAGGTTAGGTTTACTATCAAAGACAACTCTTATCAGGTAACAGCGGTGAATCTTAATTTAGGCCAATATGAATCGGTAAAAGTCCGGAAATACAGATTGTAACTTTCACCACGAGTTACTGGCGAATCTCAAAATTTTCTGGAAAAACCTAACATTTTCCGGTATTTGGAACGTCTTAACCTTTTTGTTAACTAATTATTCAGTCGTGAAGGTTCTTTTTTAACCCTTTCGTCACGAGTGGAATGTGACAAACAAGAAATTCTGAAAGAAAATAATTTGGCCGCGGTTAAAGTGGATCAGTTGATAAAATTTATAATTAAGTATGTGCCAAAAATTGTTTGTAAATCTTTATAAATATTGGAACGTTCACCTTTCTAATAGAAATTAATCTTCGTCAAAAGGATACATTTTTCGTTAAAAATTGTATACTAATTTATAAGAGTTTCGTTTTCCGATTTGATTCAGTTTTTCAGAAAAGAGTGCGTTCAATACGAATTTGTGATACACAAATGGACACTGCCTTTAGGATTTACAGTATATTCTCCACAAGTGTCAGACCGCAACGAAGCTAAACCTGACATTCGTAGAGCCAGGGACTACGTTTTCGAGCCTCGCGCCCGCCATTGTAGTTTGCCGAACGTAGACAAGGACAGCGAATAAAAGATAAGCATGAAACGTGAGTCGAGGCAACCAAGCGATTTAAATACCAACTTTTTTAATTTTACGTTCTTTTATCCCGAAATTTTTCTTAACATATTGATGAGATTTTTCTGATGAAAATGACATAAAACACGACATAATTTGAACAACATGTCACGCCAGACAGTGAACGTGTTAATAAGTAAATGTTGTTCAAATTATATCGTGTTTGATATCATTTTCATCAGAAAAATCTCACCAGATGAAAAAAAGTAAAATTAAAGAAATTATATTTTTCTATTATGATTTGTCGAGCCGTGAAACCGAGTGGTGTAGCGTTACACGCTTGACTGACTGCGAGCAGTAAAATGTAGGGTTGATAGCAGCAGAAAAGCTGCTAAACAATTAGAATTAAATGTAACGATAGAAATTATTGCAGTAATACGTAATGCAATCGAAAAATTGAAAGAATCAAAAGAAAAAACGAGAATTCATATCTTTCTTGATTCTAGAATATAAGAAAATTTAAATAAAATACGCGACGAGAATTGGGAAGAAGCATAAGTTAAACGCGTAAAAATATTCAATAATAAACGAACTAGGGATGAAGCTATTATTTCAATACGCGATGCACTGACTCTAGTATTTACTAAAATTCAAAAATTCTCGTATAAATTCCGAAAATAGATTATTAATTACGGTAAACTACTGAGACGGTTTAATTAAGGGTGGGCATGGTGCTGCTTTAGTTTGAAATGATTTATAAACACATAATTAACAGAGGAAAAACCGTGAAACGGCAAAACGTCTACATTCTAATTGTTATAACATGTAAACAGAACTTTAAATTTAGTGTAAACAGAAAAAATATATAATACAATTTATTTCACGGTATTGCAACAAATAAACGTTGAATAAATATTTAATTCGTATAAAAACAATTATTTAACGTAATAATTTTACCTTCACTATGGCTACTTTTAATCTACGACCACAGGTCAACCTGATTTCTAATCCTTACGAACTTTAAATTCAGTCTAAACTGAGAAAATATATAATACAATTTATTTCACGGTATTGCAACAAACAAACGTTGAATAGATTCTTAATTCGTATAGAAACATTTATTTAAAATAATAATTTCACCTTCACTATGGCTATTTTAAATTTACGACCAAGGGTCAACCTGATTTTTAATCCTCCGAACTTGATTTCACAACGAGAAAGTAATAAGATCGTTGAAACGTACTTATTTGTCAAAGAAACTTGCAAAAATGTATAAATAATAATATGTAATGTTTTAACAAATTTTTGGAAGTATAAATTAATAATAAAATTGTGAAAATTAATAAATTATACGTTATTATAACATTAATAGAATTATGACTAAACCGAAGTTCGAAGTCGAGTATTTAAAGTCTGATATTACGTGCCTAGCGAGTGCCGGTAATTGTTAAAATTTGTTTAATAATTAGTAATAGAAATTCTAATTGATTCTAATGTATACAAGTGTTACAAGAAGGCTGAGTGTGTACAGGGTGGACATAGACTAGCTAGTAGCCCCCGACCACTCTATTCACATCTCAGAACCTTCAGGTCAAAATACGCCGCGAAGTGTCTAGGGCCCAGTATAAAGGGTAAATGATTTCGCGGGACATCGGCGGGTCCTTATATACCTGCGGTACCCTCTCCCCAAAGTCATTAGCAAAATCGTCGGTTAGGTCAGGCGGGAAATTTTCGCGGGAGATTTTCGCGGGAGATTTCCGATATCGTAACACGGTATAATTTATCAATTTTCACAATTTTATTAAAAATTTATACTTCCGACAATTTGTTATAACATTGCATATAACAATTTATACGTTTTTACAATATTCTTCAATGGAAACATAGGTTTTAGCGTTCTCGTTACTTACTCGTGGTTAAATTAATTTCGTAGGGATTAAAAATCAGGTTGACCTGTGGTCGTAGATTAAAAATAACCATAGTACAGCTAAATTTATCGTGTTAAATAATTCTTCTTACACGAATGAAAAATGTATTCAACGTTTGCTTGTTACAATACCATGAAATAAAT
>NW_017100220.1:733711-752559 GCF_001263275.1 Habropoda laboriosa
CCTACATTTTACTGACACTTGTCGAATAGGCCCTACATTTTACTGACACTTGTGGAATCGACCCTACATTTTTTTTTTTTTTACGTAGAGGTAGGCCGACTCTATGTGATAAACAATTGGCAACCAAACGGTGGCTCTCCCTCTACATTCGACGGATAATGTGTACAGGTATTTAATGTAATTTCTTAGCAATTTGTTTTGGTAATTTATCCAAAGCGATATATTATGAAATTAAATTAATTACTCAATAAGTTTTAACATTAAATTCTTTCCTCGATGTGGCCATGGTGGTCGTCAGTGACTGGAGTGCGTAAAATGTTTAGAATAATTAAAATAAAATAAATGTTGTCAACTAAAAATTTTGAACGTCACAGCTAGCTAGACATAAAGCATAATACTATAATCCTATGCTTAAAATGTATTTTCTTGTGGCCGCCTGACAGCAACCTGACAGTGTTAATAAGTAAATGTTGTTCAAATTATATCGTGTTTGATATCATTTTCATCAGAAAAATCTCAGCAACATGTTAAAAAAAATTCCAGATGAAAAAAAGTAAAGTTAAAGAAATTATATTTTTCTATTATGATTTGTCGAGCCGTGTAATCTCGTAAAGGAAACCGACTGATGTAGCGTTACACGCTGGACTGACAGCGAGCGAGGATAACATAGGCGCAGGACCATCTATACTGTCACTTGTAGAATCCAAACTTACTGACTCTTGTAGAGAATTTACTATATTCGTTTTGTTACAATAGAATTCAACCTTTCGATTAAAAATTGATCCTCTTTAATATCTAACTAAAGATTGACAAAAAATTCCAATCTGTTATTTTGTTTTGTTTATCGCAAATACCAATAAAATAAATGATTATATTCTAAATATTAGTAACTCGAATAACTGTGTACATCATCCGTTCATCTTTCACAATTAACACGTCAATTTCTCTAAACAATAATTAATTAAAAACTAACCGATTTATGCAAAGGTCTTGAAACGAATTCTCCTCGTTCCTTCCTAACACAATGTCTGCATTCAGCAAAGAAAAGACAATTTTTTCTCTCCGGTAGATTTTATGGATTTTAAATAAGGATAATGGTGTAAGTAAGGACTGTCACCTTTAATCTCCGATAGAGAACGGTCTCCAAGGAAGGAGCTGTTTGTCAGCATGTCACCAGCACGACGTTCACACTGTGGAGAACGTGTCTGACGAACGATTCACTGGTTTGTCGCGTGATACGCGGCGTTTTCTCACTTGTGACAGGGTACAAAAGAAGGATAAGAGAATATCCGTTCTTGCATAGCTCTGTATGCTCGTAGCTTTTCTAGCTAAGAATAAAGCTCTGTGCACAGTGGAACGGAGTTTAGAGAAGCTGGAAGTAGGATCAGAGCTTGAAAAGGGGGAGTTAAAAAAGAATGAAAATGGAGGATCAATTGGAACATCAAGTCGAATAACAGAACAATGTGTGATCAAATTATTGTGATCAGACGACAAAATTATATATTTTTTTTGTAATTATAATTTTTCGAATTCTTTATAAAAAGTATATGTATGTATATTTTATGTACATATGTAGATTAATTTTTCCAATGTTATATTTTTATTTCTTATGAAAATTGTATATTTTATACAAGTAGACAATTTGATTGTATTTTAACGGTTTACTTATGTTAGTCCAAAGGAAAAATTTAAGTTTTGCTAACTGGAAACTCAGTGGACATGAATCCAATAGAAAACCTATGGGAATTATTGAAACGTCGAATTGCAGGAGTGATATGTGAGAAAATCCGTCCCGAAGACGGTGAAGCGAGCACCTTGAAGCCAGGCCCAGTGGGGACGACTCGCCCCTTTGGGTTTTTCCTTGAGTCTGTTCGCGTAGGGGTGGACAGGGATCGTCCTCACTCTTCGCGAGACCCTCGAACCACACTTTTTGCGAACGACGCTCAGATAACGCGGATACAATTCTTGTGTAGCATATACTATTGTAAAAACGTAGACACGTTCAATGAATTTCACGCCCACCCTACTCCGAGTCAGAGTACTTTCTGACAGATAATTAATAAACAATTGATCGAGAAATTTATATCGGTATGGGATCATGACGCAGGAATAAAAGTAAACCATAAAACAGGTATTAAAACTATGCCGAAACGTACATAGCAAAATATTGCTAATTTATAGAACCTTTAAAATCCTTGTTATACATTATTTAAAACATAAGTTTCATTTTATTAGGTCCTTGTAAATCGATGGCGCTAAAAGACACTGTATATGCTTTTTTTTTCTTATTTAAATTTTTACAGTTGTTATTTATGACAATGCCACAGTTAGTTCAATATACTGAATATAATATTAATATTACATTATTAGCTTGATATCGACTAATTGTAAATACAATAAAAAATAAATGTGTGTATGTTGTATAATGTGACTATAGTATCGATACTATATTATTATTATTTTGACAACGACTAATTATAAATAAATTTTCCACAGAAATGTGATAGAGTTTATCGTAGATTTAGAGTTTACCTTATTTTTAAAACATCGAGTATTTTTGCATAGACCTGATAAGTATAATTTCGCTTCCATTCTCGTTCGAACTTCAAACAAATGACACGTAATTTCAACGTAATCGTGACAATTTAATCACCCACAATAGACAGTGACAAACGTTAAAAAAAAGAATAGCAGAATCACGTTACAAATTCATTTCTAATCCATTTGACGGAACAACGGATGAAATATTTGTCTAAGAAAAGGGTCAACCTCTGAAAGATTCAATTTTCCATCGACAACAACGAAGGAAGATGCTAAAGATGGAACTTAAAAGGTTTCTCCTTACGAGGGTGAATCCCTTGTCAAAAAAGATTCCACGGAGAGAAGTGGAGCTCATAAGCATCGATCTTACGTCGTCCTCGAGCTTGGTTCATCTCGAACTGTTTCAGAACTAAAAGGAATAAGCGTCAGAGACAGTATCCCTTTGATGATTTGTTGAAACTGGAATAGTTGACGAAGTAGATGGAGGAAGCTAGTGTGTCTCGCGTCGTCTCATTCATTCCCGTTAAACTGCTCCGGAAGCGACTTTCCGGGGATATTAGTTGAACCACCGTGTGCAATATTCCTTTGACGATTCGTCGAAATAGAAATTCTTGACAATTTCGACGTGAAAATTTGAATACCGATCGCCTGTGTCTGTTCTAATAGAACCGGTTCCCTACGAGTTTCGCCTTGGAATTTTCGCTTTGCACAGCAAGTCGAATGTTCAAATGGCTGATTTTATTTTAAACTACCGCGAATCTCGTTGATTTCGCTGATCTGAATCTCCTCTGGAAACGAATTATCGAAATTTTAAAGGACGTTTTGTTGGAAATTCAATTCTTGTTATGAACAACACGCGAAAGTTTGGATAATCGTTTGGTAAACTTTAATCGAAGCCGCGCATCCATCATCTCTTTGAAGCTTCCTTGATGGATATCGAATGACCACTTGAAAGTTATTGCAGAATTTTCATCAAAATTCTCGGTGGAATTCCTACCTGATATTTTCATCGTTCGATAAGTGGAAATTAGGGTGCAATTAAATTATACTTCTAACTAATTTCCTTGAAATTTTCGGGAATATTCTCCGTCAAGTTTCTACTTCAATTCGATATTAACTTTTAACCTAATTATCTGCAATTTATCCAATTCAACATTTTTACTTTTTCGTAAATCTTTTCTAAATCTCAATTTTTTTTATAAATTTCTTCCGAATCTTAACCTTTCGTAAATCTTTTCTAAATCTTAATTTATTTCTATATCTCTTCTGAATCTTAATCTTTAAATCTGAATTTTTTTTATAAATTTCTTCCAAATCTCAATTTTCCTAAATCTTTTCTAAATCTCAATTATTTTCTATATTTCTTCCGAATCTTAATCTTTCATAAATCTTTGCTAAATCTTACTTCTTTCTAAATTTTTTCCAAATTTTAATCTCTCGTAAATCTTACTCTAATTTTCATTTATTGTAAAATTCTCGTCAGAGATTCTTTCGAAGTTTCCAGTGTCTTTTGTTTAGTCGACTATTGTGAACGGTACCTTAAATCACGAACAGGCAGGCAACGGGAAGTCCTTGCGATAAGGGTACCAAGGCGACTTGTTTTCCGCGTTCCGCTCCGATTTCGTGGCCCGGATACGTTGAACGAAGAGTGCAGGTCGCCACGAAGCGCGTTTGCTATCGGAACAGTTAATTAAAGGCCGATTAAGGGCGACGCCTTGACGTGCCGGCCTAGGAGAACTGCCTCGCCGCGTAAAGACACGATCAACTTTGCATAAATTACGCTCCGACCGAGGCTACTTAATTGGACGCGTCGCGCGATACCTATTTCGACGATGGAAGAGAGGATTAGCCACGAAGAAGCATCCGAAGATGTACTTTTATTCTCCAATTCCTAGTTGAATTTCAAAAATACGAGAATCTCCTTTTAAGCCTCCATATTTTCTTCCGCGAATTTTCTCTGCGATCCTTAATGGAATTTCTAAAATACGAGAAATTTTCTTTAAGCCTCCATATTTTCTTCTGCGATTTCTAATTGGATTTCAAAAATATGAGAATTTTTTTAAAAATTTATATTAAATTTCTATTTCAGCCTTTTGTACTTTGCTATTGAGCTTCAGATCTGCTAAATTTTAGCATTTCTTCCATGAATGTTTTTATTAGTTGACTACTTGCTCTGATTTGTAATTGAATACTGTAAGGATGAAAATCTTTCCTTAAATTTTGATACTTCCTTCTATGATTTTTCTTAACATATTGAACACTTGCTCTGATTTTGAAAGAAATTTTCTTTCCTTATAAATTGACTCTTGACTAAAATGGCACATACGTAAATAATAATAGTCAATACAGATTCAATTATCATATTTTTCGAGCAAACTGTTCCAGTAAAATTTCGATAATGAACAAAAATGAAAAAATCGATACATTCAGCAACAGTACAATAATTATTCCAGCTAATTACCTAGGAATTAAGCTCGTTACGCGTCGAACGCGTGTAACACACGCGTGCACGCGAACGAGATTGTAACTCGCTTGTTTTTCGTGAAAGTAACCGATGTACCTGTCGATTCGGCTCCCCTGGTCGTTTCGTGTACGAACCACACGATTCGCCGTTTAATAGCCTTAACGAGCGATATTTAATTATTCCTGCGTGTTTCTAACTTAAAGCTGCTTTCTGATCTTCGAACCGCTAGCAAGCTGTTTAAAATTTTCCTGAACAAGTGTCGTACACTGTGACAAAGATCTTCTATTTTGGTGTTTGAGGTGCTTGGAAAATAAACTTTTACAAGTCGATTACGTCTGTGTGTTAATTTTACAGGGAAGAATTTGATATACAGCGAAAAGCTTCGTTAAAGTTAAAATTTAATTTGAACGAATCTTTCAACGTAAATTCGACTGAATTTTTTTCAGCAGAAGATAAATAAATAATTATGTAATCCTGAGATTTTAAGATTTTACAAAATGAAGATAATACGTATGTTTACTAATAACCTCAAAATTCATTTACCAGTGAATTTCGCCTCACTAAATTATTTCAGTCCTTGTTAATGTCTCATGAATTTTAACATATCGTAGACTCTTGCACAGGGACTACCCTGCAGCATCGCTAATTAAAGGGCTCCGTAGTACAATGTTGCGAGAATCATTGCACATAATTGCTGTTTATACTAGAACGATCCCAGCACTCCGCAAACAAAAAATCTTCTGAATAAAAATTATTTGAAAAATTGTTTTATTATACTTGTGTATTACATCGCAATAACCGCGAGTCTGCTATTGTTCCCTTCATTTCGTATTATTGCCACAACCTTTTAACGAAGCTCTAAAAGACCTATGTTTGTATAACTTTTCTTTTTTATTTCGGCCCATAGAATATACTCTCAACGTTTGGCCATTAAAACCTGCGACACTCTGTATATCAATTTTATTATATCTTCGCGTTTAATTCCAACGATATCTTGCACCACAAAATAACAACATTCTTCAAACAAATGCAGCGAAAACTTTTGCATAGACTCAATTAGAACAGTAACAAACTACGAAAATTCATCGTTTGTCAATATTACCGAGCCGTTGGACAGATATTGTCCGCTACCGACGTACAAAGCAAACAGTAGAAGATGAAAGACGGAACGAAATTTCTCATCAACACCGTTCGTCGTGACAAGTAGTGTTCGCGTAAATCCGGCGTTAAGCCTAGGGGAAGCGATGAAACTCGACTTTCGAGTGGACGACCAAGTGTATATCTCGTCGGACACGATCTCAATTACATTCGAAGCGGTAATCCTCGTTGGTCTGGACCAGCTCTCAATAAGCAAGCTTCCTCTGTCGAGGCTCACGACGCTTCTATCCGGTCACGCGGACCGCATCCATTCCGTTCGACTAATTAAGTCGCTAATGAAATGGTAATTGCTCGAAAGTTGAGCCGGTCTATCGACCCTGGCCGTTTCGTCAATCGTTCTCGAATTAATTAATTGGCAAGGCTGATTTGCCTGGTCGAATCACGATACCGTGAAGAGACGCGATTATCCGGACGATGCTTTGAAGTTGCGCGAATTTCGGCGGTGATTAAAAACACGTAGTTCACGGTGATA
Source organism: Habropoda laboriosa (assembly GCF_001263275.1). Lineage (NCBI taxonomy): Eukaryota > Metazoa > Arthropoda > Insecta > Hymenoptera > Apidae > Habropoda > Habropoda laboriosa. The sequence continues at coordinate 740,347 of NW_017100220.1, forward strand.
AAATTGCGAGGGAATTTTAATTTTCCTCGGAGAAGGAACACACTCTGTGTGATTAACGTGACATTTTGCTCTGATTTTGTTCGTTAAGCGAGAGATGAATGTAAATGGCACTGTAGCTGGGTAAAGTCAGTGATAAAAGGTGATTTTAAGTGGTTTTTGAATGGTAAAATTGTGGAACTGAGGAAACTTGAATTTTACGCAGAGAAGAGAAGTACGTTATCGGTTAATGTAAATTCAGCGCAAATGTGATTTTGCATTAATTGACGAAGTGGTTTTCTTCTTTCTTGGAAAATTAAGTTTTTGTGAAATCAAAGTTTCTCTGTATTATTTTGTTGAAATTGTTAAATACCGCAGATGCCAATTAATTATCAGAAATTTAAGAAATTTTCTTCTAATTTCATTTTAGCTGATTTTGAAGTTGTTAAAAATTGCAAAAGTTGGTGAAAATGGTATAAAAGTTCTCAAGCCTGAGTAAGATTGTCGAAGCAAACAAGTTAGCGAAAGTTAGTTTTAATATTACACTAAGAAGTATCATTTGTAATATAAAACTGTCACGGAAAGAAATGACTTTACATCGAAGAAGAAGAAATGATTCGGCTTGGTTTCGACTTGTCAGACGAACGTTATGAAAGAAACGATAGTCACTGAAATGCAATTACACAAGCACAGAAAGGTTAATTAATTCACCAGTCTGCCACAAAATTAGTTCTCGATCGGTAATCGCGGTTTACCGTAATAATCCAGCCGCAACCTGTCTGGTTTTGAACGAGGTAGAAACGAACACGGAAACGCGCGTTGATCTTAGGCGGAAACTCGTAAAATTGTTAAAATATCGTCCAATTATCTGACAGTGATAATTTCAAAACTCTGCGACCTCGTTACGTATGATATCCGTAAAATCTCGAAAACCAGAACAGTCGCTCTTTCGTTCCACCCAAACAAAAAGTAAAATAAAAAGAAGATTTTGAAAATGTTGATTAAAAATTGTACTTTACATTTGAAAGAGTAATTTGTATTGCTACGATCTAATTACACTTGTCTCTGTCACACTACACAGATATATTTTGCAGAAGTAGAAAATAACTTAACATTAACCCTTTCATATCACAACACTTGAAAAGAAAAAAAATCTTTAGGTATTTCGAAGAGTAAATCAGACAAGCCCGTACAATTTTTTCCTTTTCTAAATCTCTCCTTTGACCCTTTAAAATTTCAGCAATTTCTCCTTGACTTTCATTTGGAAGTTGATATCTCAAAAATCAAAAATTCCACTGATTACGAGTTTAATTTCTTCAAATTTTTACGTACCAGTTAATTTAAAACTTGAAAGGTGGAAAGTGTGAACAAGTGCCAGTATTCATTCAGGTACTTAAGGGTGAACCCTTTGCGAACGAGAACTTTTTAAAGTGTGCTTAAAGTGCGCGAATATACTCGACACAGATTGATTGTGTTAGAAGTGTATTTGAATATAGATAATAGATTAGATTTTCGTGATCGATATGTGGTTATCGGTAACCAACAAATTTTTTATCAATTGATGAAACCTTAATAACTTATTTACCAATAATTTTATTGCTATTCTCGTCGATAATAAGCGATACCAAGAAAAATGATCGAATCTTTGAAATTCCAAAAATTCTTGAATACGAAATTTGTCAAATCTTTGAAATTCTCGAATACGAAATTTACCAACAAATTTTTCACCAATAATCATTTATTACAATATTTCACCAATCATCGATACCAAGAAAAATGATCGAATCTTTGAAATTTCAAAAATTCTTGAATAAGAAATTTCTAAACTCCCTGAAATCCTTGAATACTAAATTTTCGAATAATTTGGATCACTTATTACATTGGTCATTCGTAAGAAAAAGCAATTATTTTTACAACTTTTTTTCGTATTACAGTTGTAACAGTTATCAGATGCCTCGTTGCGCGAATTTATTAGTCAAACTGTCCAAGTCGTTGCTGCTTAATTAATCATGTCCCGATATGTCGATGGCCAAGCTGACCTCGACGTCACACGTCGAACTTATATCAGATAATCGATACGTCCTGTCTGTGAACTGGAAAGAATTGGGTGCGGGCTGCACTCGTGGCCAAAACAACAGGGGCGTGCACGTGGGAGAGGGAGAAAGCTCGGTTCAACCCTTTGGCGGTCTTGTGGGGCAGATTCGTGGTCGATTTCACGGTTTACGCGACGCGGTTCCCCGATGGGGGAAAGTTACAACATTGATAGAGTATCGATGTCGTCTCGGGGCTGGGATAAAGATGTGGCGAGACGTGGATGCCTCCTACGAACACCTGGGGAACTTTCAAACTTGAAGATATCGGTCGAAAGCTTGAAATCTTGGATTCTTTTTAGGTCGACCGTAGGATTACAAAAGATATAGGTGCGAGGTTTAATAAAAATATGTACCGGGACTGTGTAACTCGGTGTTTCGTGAGTAAGAAGAGGGAAATTGGTGTCACGATGTAATGGTTATCGGTAGAGATGGAGTGCGAAGTCGCGAACAGTGATTTATCACAGTAATCGACAGCGATCGATTTATCGTGATCGTGAATTTTTTATGTTAGGTGAATTTACTCACTGTGGTCGTAATTCTTCATCTTTAAAAAGAAACATATTCAATATGATTTGCAAATGGATTAGATTACTATTTGCATTTTTTAAAATCGGTAGAAAAAAGAAATTGTAAAAGAATGATTTGCTATAATTGTACAATGTGTGCGTTATGTAAGATATAGATTAGAATAAATGATAATAAGAGAATGAAACAAAGAACTGTTGTTGTGTTCTTCACCAATCAGAAACGATCACGAAAAATTATGAACCATCGTGATTGGGAATAAACGTGATCGAACCACTCGTGACTCACAAGTAGCAGTTCATGTCATCTCTAATTATCGTTTTTATCATTTAATTGGCGTTGAATTCGCCTCTTTCGAGGTTTTGCAGTGGTTTTTGCAATTCGATTTTCTTTACCCCACGATTCTTTGAAGTGTCACTTCAAATTTCAGTGAAAACTAGTTACTTTCATTTTCCACACGATGTAGGTAGTTACTTGACTTGGTTTCGTGTCACTTTTCGAACTTTTCGGACGATCTAGAGACAAAGAAAAATTCGGAGGCTGATTAGAAAGAAATTTCGAAAAATAGCGCACGATGTCTAATTAATAAATTTTCATGTCTTTGAAACATTAATGCGAAACAAACCTAAACAGTCATTACAAAATTATTACTAAAATCCAAAAAAAAAAAAAAATAATTCTATTTGAAATCTCGAACCTTAATTGACGATAGAAATGATTCTTCTAGTCAAAGAAATTATTTTAATTTAGAATAAGCTTTTACCACTGTGTATAGTATAAGTATTAGGACACTCGGTGAATGCGAAGTAAACCTAAACAATGATCACAAAATTATTGAAATCCCAAAAAAGTTATTTTTCCTGAAATCTCATACCTTGAAAATTTCGCGCCTCGAAAAACCCTGTAAATTTCAGAAAAATGAACCGATAAAAAATGTCCTATAATCGTCTTAAAGGGCTCTTTGAACTATTCTATATATCTGTCCACTAACAATAGTTCACCCGGTATATTGTAAAATTCAATGCTTTCCCTCTTCGTTTTTATCGCGTATTAAATATCAAAGGATTTACGTCCGTAAATAAAGTATTGCATAACTATTGTTCTAACTGAACAAGCAAGGGAATAAAAGAGATTAATTCAGCTTAGAGGAACATTTGCAAGACGAATGGATTCACGTGTCGCGAAACCGTATTTCCGTTTCCTGTGACCTGTGCCCAGCGACGAATGTTTATTATTTTTCAGAAGAGAATAAGAAAACAGAACCGAATGTCACGTGTTTCACGCACGATGAAACCGCGGCTCGTTTTTCTTAGAGTGCCTTTTATAAAATAGCCGGGTACAAAGCACGAATACTTCTCATTCTGTGCAGCCTCCGTCGCTTTTAACAGCGGAAAAAGCTACCTTGGAAAATTAACTTCTGAAACAAAAAAAGCCGCCCCTGGCGGCGGCAACAAGGGCAGAGTGATTAAAACGCGTACTTTTTATGACAGTGAGCGGCAATCCAGCCTCGTAATCTTGATCGTTTTCGAATTGCGAACGATCCATCGGTGAAAATTGCGCGAGATCGCTTCGTTTCAATAACAGACGCTTTTCACGCGGTGCAATTTGTATAAAAAGTTGTTGCGCGTATTTTAATCGTTCGTTATGGAAGAATAAGTGGGGAAATATACGGTATCGATCGAAACTTTCGAACGATTTGCCTAATTATACCATTATACAATCTTCCGCTAATTTTTCTGTCTATCTGGTCCTAATGGTGCAGACATTCTTTTTGAAACTTCTCATACCGAACGGGTTTTTAAGCTAAATTAAAGTTCAACAGCTTTTTTTTTAATTTGTGATGCTTGAAATTATTCTTATATGTAATTTCTTTAAAATTGTCAGGAATACTTTAGATTTATTAATTGTTTACTAAGACGCATCTGAATCACGTGAAAATAATTTAAAACACTTGTTACACCTCGCAACTTTTTACACTCCACAGTATTTAAAACTAAATTAAGGTTCAATAGTATCTATTTCTTAATTTTCGCGTTTCTTGAAATTATTCTTCTATATAATTACTTAAAATTTTTCAAAATACCCTAGATCCATAAATGATACACTAAGAGTCGTCTAAATCGTTTAATTTTCGTGCTTCTTGAAATTCTTCTTCTATGTACTTGCTTCAAAATTGTCAGGAATACTGTAGATTTATTAATTATATACTAAGAGAAATCTAAATCACGTGAAAATAATTTAAAACACTTGTTACACCTCGCAACTTTTTACACTCGACAGTATTTAAAACTAAATTAAGGTTCAATAGTATCTATTTCTTAATTTTCGCTTTTCTTGAAATTATTCTTCTATATAATTACTTAAAATTTTTCAAAATACCGTAGATCCATAAATGATACACTAAGAGTCACCTAAATCAGGCAAAAATAATTTCAAATACCTGTTTCTAATATGAAACAAGAAAAGTCTCCTTCAATCTAACTAAAAGCGTACTAATCATTCTTTCACCTCACGAAAAAAATTCTCAGAAATGCTCTTACGAAACGTACAAGCAGCATTTCGATGAAAAGCACGAGTAACAGGGTCTACTCTGCCGATCGAGAAACTTGATCAGTTTCCAAGCACATTGGACACGAATGATCGGCGATAAATCGCGGAGACACGGTTCCTCCACGACGAATCGCCGTTGTTGGTTCACACGCGACTCGAGGGATCGATGGTCATCGAGATTAAAATTAATCACTCGAAGGAAAGTGCTTGTTCATCGTTATCTTCGACGCTCATTCGATCGAGATTATTCGACGATAATTAATCGAGGAGGAGGCCGCTGGACCCGAACGTTATCCGATCTCGAACCCTAAACCGATGGGTATCGATTTGCGGTTACAGTTTGTTCGTGAATCGAGAAAATTCGACACTGATATCACTGTTCGATAGCTGAGAAAGGAGATACTCAGCGATAGTTTGATAGCCGTGGATCGTCCTTCTCGAGTATTGGGTTGCTGTTATGTCGATTGATGATGTTAATTATTCGATTTCTCGTTTCATTGGTAGCTCGGATGAATTATTTGATACATCTGCACCGACTGAACAAGATCATTTCGTAAAGTTGACCGTGATTCTGGAATTTTTATTTAGTATCACGTTTACTGATAGTATTATGAATTTCTATGCAGGCTGATACACGTAAAGTGGTCACCTTATAAATGCTTAAACTTAAGAAAGAAAAGTTTGAAATTATTGTCAAGTTACAGGAATTCTGACTATCGTCACATTCACTGATAACATTATCTAATATATTTCTATGGATTTTTATACAGGATGATCTACGTAACGTGAGCAACTTGCGATAAATAAATTTGAGGTAAGAAAAGTTGAAAAACGTTTTGGCTTCTTAGACATCTTTGTGATCAAGTTAAATTATTCTCTTATCACTAGGCTAATCGAAATTATTTTTGTCATATTATGGTGCAAACAGATTCAGATTATTGTAGTATATTTTTCGCTAATTTTCTTTTTTTAATTTTCAAAGTTCTTTTCACTTTTTTTTTTATAGATAAATTTATAATTTTTTTTATGCCCATCTTTTAAGGGATGTCGAGACGATATTCAAAATGGTGGCCATTAGTTGCAATAGAGTTTCATAAACAGCAAATAAATGACTGCTTAGTTCTGTCTATGACGTCTGCATTTATCTATAAAAACCTAAAGCTGAAAAAGGTTTGATAAAGGATATACTGTAATCATCTTAATGTCCTCTCTGAACCATATTCCACTAATTCTAAAGTAATTTAAGGTGGACACATTGGATAATATTCAATTTTACTAATTCATTTCTTATTAACCCTTTCCAGCTCAATGTAATTCAATTCTTCCGAAAGGGGGAAACACTTTATTACCAACACAATTTTAAAATAGTTAAATTCACCAAATATAACAGTATGGCCACTTGTAAAAATGTTTATTTTACTGAAAAATGATATCAAATGTGGACAGAAAATAGATATGTAAAAATAGTGCATGATAACAAATTGAATCGTTAGCCTAGAGGGTGTAAATTTTATAAAATCAAATTTGCAGCTAATTCTTTACCATCGAATACTATTGTACGGAGAAAATTCTACTAAACCCTGTAAAATATTCGCTTAATTTTCATTCTCCATAGTGCGGCAGTGTAAAATCCTTAAAATATTCATCGAATAAAATAGAACAGAAATAAAATTAATACCTTAAAATTCTTCACGTTCGCGAATCTACTTTGTTCACTCGAAAAAATACGAACACAAGAACTTCCCGGTATTCACCAGCAGCAGAAAAATCGCGATTCAGCTAACTGCATTCCGCAAAATAAGAGATTAAGATGTAAACTCGAAAGACGTGGCTACGTTTCCCGATGAAACGAAGAAAAGGAAATTCTCGTCTCGTTTCCCGTACCTTCTCTGCCATCGTTCTCCTCTTTTGACAGTGAAAAATTCATCCATGCAAGGCTTATTCAGCAAACTAGCTAATTCATTCCCAGCTAATTCATCTTTGGTGAACGTCTTGCAGTCGTTAACGCGACCTTAATCGATCGTACATTCGCCCGTCGCGAGAATTATTCGTCCTGGCTACCTCGTCAATTCAGAAAAATACCTTTGATTTCTTACCACGGCGAAAATATCGTTGTTTTTTCTGCTGGCACCGATAAGGGGGGGAAGAAACATTCGAAGGGACAGCGGATAAGCGTTTTACGGCAGATCAAACCCGTTGTCGACCCGCGATAAAGCCGAAATTTCGCGTTTCCACGGCTGGATTTCGCCACAGCGAGGGGAAAGGAATCACGAGAGATGCTAGATTTTCCGGAAAATTCTGTTCGCCAGGAAATCGTTAGGAACGATCGTTGGAAATTCGTGGAAGAGAATGGAAGTCGCGAAGCGATCTTTCTTCTTTCCCCGAATTGCTATCCATTGTCTTTCTTTGTGAAATTTTATTCTGTTTCGATTAATAATTTGAAGTGAGGGAAATTGTTCGTTTTAGCTGGAAATATTGTGAAACCAAATTTCTCAGAATAGTCAATAAAAGTGAATTCTCGTGAAAAATGTGTTATTAATTTCAGATGAGAAAGATAGTTCATTTTTTTCTGGAAATATTGCGAAACCACATTTCTCAGAATAGTCAATAAAAGTTGATGAACGTTATTTCTCGTGAAAAATGTGTTAACTTCACAAATTTTCTAAAATATAAAAAAATTCATGTCAACGTTTAAAATGAAAATTATCGACGATAATTAATTGAATTTCTTCGATTTTTATCTGCTTTCTCTTTACGAAAATGTTGTTTAAATATCGTAGAAAAATCAGCTTGCAAGATTGCATAACATTCTTCACAATTTTCCTGTACGGCACAGTTCGAAAATTGACGAAACTTTTTTTTTCCAAATCTACTCCACAAACATTCAGCACGAGTTGTTGCACAACACATAAGCGTTTCACGGCACAATCTAGCCACAACAGTTGTACCACATCAAGAATTCGTAACGCAATCGTTCGATAATCACAGCATCATGCGACTCGAAGCTCGAGCCCGGCGCTTTTCAGTAAACCGACGAGTCACGTCAAAGTGAAGCAACATCGAAAGCCACCGAATGCAAAATAAGCTGAGAAAGTCCTGGAGTTAAATCGGATTCGCGAGTATCTGTGCGTGAAACCTGCAAAGGGAATTCGTCGACTTTTTTTCTCGGTAGCTGCAACTTTAATCGAGAGAAACTCTTCTTAAAATTTGAAACTCGCACTTTTCACAGTTATCTTTAACACAGAGACTTGGAAAAATTATTATAATTTTAATTCTGCACTTTGAGTAACACTCGTTGAAGTGTAATTTAACGATAAAAATTAAACGCGTTAGTAACTTGAGAGAAATTCGAAAAAGACGCGAAGACAACTTTTTAAAAAATGTACAATTAAAAATGGTGCAAACTTTTATTTCACAGAAATTATTCAAATAGAATGTTCCTTCTCGTTACTCCTGCTTAACTATTTAACGATAAAAATTAAGTGCGTTGTACAAATGTGGGAAAAATTGTTCGAAAAGTATGCAATAAAAAATAGTGCAAATTTTTCGTTTCCCACAGATACTATTCAAACGGAACATTCTTTCACATTACCGCTGTCAAAAGCGAATTTCAACGAGCGTTTTCCTCAAAATCGAGATTCCCGTTTCACCGTGGAAAACGGTTCTCCCCGAGCGCGGCAAGAATTCAAACACGACTGTGTCCAGAACGTCCGAGCCGAGCCTCGAATCTCACCAAAATCACACCCACACTTAACCAAAACCACCGTACTACAAACTCCAAACGAGCTACCAATCGTACACAGAAAAAGCGTCTTACAAAAAGCCATCACGAGCACCTCTACCAAGGAACCACCGGTGAAACGAAAGTCTCCACAGATCGCAGCCATAGAAATCCTCATTGCACACTCACGAATTCATCTCAAAGCCCATGGAAACACCGTAACAACGATCATCCATAAATTCCACCTGAACACCTTATCAAAACATCGCAGAGAAACAACAAAAGCGTTCTTCGTTTCAAATTACCCTCGATAGATCGTGTTGGAAAATCCTCGGTGAGAAAAGAAAAGAATAGATCACGTACTAGAAGAATATCGCGCGAAACGTCGCACGAATTGCACCGTTGGTCCGTGCAGATCGAACTGACGAGTAGCGAGAAAAAGTTGGAGTTCGCGAGCGTAGCGCGGGAGGATCGAAGAGCGACTTGGACAGTTCGGAGAAACTGTCGGCACTGTGACGGTTGTCGAAGGGTTTTCTACCCCCTAGTGCCGCCACCTGAAGCCGCAGGGGGTCCTTGGGGGTGCGGGTCGGTGTGTGCGCCGGTACGACGCACACGCTGATCGCAGGAGCCCGCCAGGAGCCTTTGCCGTTTCCATGGCGATCGGCGCGCGCGTGCCGGTGCATGCGCGTGTCCAATCTCCGCCAGGGAACACCGCTGGCAACAGGTTTTCGCCCGGAACCAACGAGCGGACGGCCGCCGCTCCGGGGATCCGGACGATCGAGATCGATCCCCGCTACCATCGTCACGCGTTCTCCGGGCCTCGAAATGATGTCCTGGATGGGAGGACTGTTTAGGACCTTTTCTCTATCTCTCTCTATGTGTCTGGCTCTGATGCTCTGTTACTGTCTTGTTTCGTCGTTCTCGTTTCTTCTTTGACTCTCCCTAATTTTATCGCTTTCTTTCTCCCTTTGATTTTCTTTCTCTCTTCTTCTCTTTACTTTTATCCCTTTCTCTCTCTTTCTAGCGCTCTTTTGTCCACTTTCTGTGTCTCTTCTTTTTCTTGTTCTGTCGTTCTTTGGTTCTCTCTCCTTTCCTCTGGCTCTCCCTAATTTTATCTCTCTCTCTCTCTTCATAGCTCTCTCGTTTTATCACAGTCGCTCCCTTTCTCTCTATTGCTCTCTTTCGGTTTTTTGCTTTATCTCTCTCTCTGGTTCTCTCTCGTATTATCATTCCCCCTCCCATTCTTGCTCTGACTTTCCCTCGTCTTATCACACTCTCTCCCTCGCTCTCTCTTCCACGAGCTTTTTTTCCTGAACTCTCTCTCGTTTTATAGTTCTCTCTGTCCTTCCCTTTCTCGCTCTTGCTCTCTCCCTTTATCCTCCCCTGTGTGGCTTGTTCTATATCTTCCCTCATTTTCCTCTCTTGCTCTGTTCATCCTTCTGACTCTACATCGCCCCCTTTGACTCTCTCTGTCCCTCTACTTGGCCCGCTAGTGCACGCTCGCTCTCACTCTCTACAGGCTTTATCGAGGAGAGGCCTTGGCAAAGTGGCGGTTAGGGTCGTACTCGCTGGTAGGATGATTGGAGTATTGGTTGGCTGGGTTGTTACGAGGTTTAGTTATAGGCTGTCTTTTGACGTTGTCTGGTTTAGGGGATTTGAAAGGATGATTTGGGAGGTTTCAGGGATGTTGAAGGATACAGAGAGGGTTGTCGACTAGGGCGAAGAACGATGTTTACACAGGTTGTTATATTACAAAAAGAAGAACTACACTCTTGAGTCTGAGACTTGGAGAGACTCATTGCGTGCCAGTGAAATCGTTCTTTTTCGTCGAAATTTCAAATCGAAGTAAATTTACATCATAAAGGGTTTTCCAATAAGAGCGATAAAACTTTGACCCGAAATAAAGCGAAAAATACAGAAGATAATCTGGCGTTCATTATTTTATTTTCAAGTACATTCAATGGCACTGTACATGAAATACAATATCATTTAAATAACCATCACGATTGTGTTTGACGGAGTGAGAACGACAGACTCAATTTTTGGCAACTCTGACACACAAATCAGGTCGTTCCTCAGCAATAACGCAAATAACGTTTGCTCTAAAATCGTCAACAGTTAAAAAGTCACTTTAAAAAGTCTAATAGCGTCAAGTCCCATGATCTCGATGGCCAGTTAACAGCTGCATTTCTCGAAATAATCCTAACGTTGAACTCAGTCTCAATAAAATGAAAATTTCCAAGACTTTCGTGTACAAAGGTTCAGTAGAACGAAATTGCTGTTTTAAAATACTAAAGATAGGAATGTAACAGTCGATCATGTTGACCATAAATCAAACGAAGTGCAGGCAACGTTCTTCGAATTGAACAAGAATTTTGATAATAACTTTCAGCGCGTTGAACAACTGCGTATCTATCCAGGATGACTTGGCAAACACTATTGAACACAAATCGGAAGAAAATACCGAAACCTCCAATTTTCAGTTCCCTTTTGTTCGGCATACGAATGGACTGACAATCGTTTTCATCCATACGAAAGATAAAATCTCGCCAAAAGTTTGGAACCACTGTGCATTGCAAGTTACACAAAAATTCGCAGAAAGAAGTGAGCAGCTTTAAGAATTTTTTAACGAATTTTGTATCATTCAAATCAATCGATATGAGATAAATTGCTGTTTATCTCCACAGTATCAATGTCAAGTCTATGGAAAATTAGTAGCAGATTCAGTACAGATGAAAATTGGGAGGTGATTCAAAACTTTTGGCCGGTAGTGTATATTCATAAAAATCCACAGTCTACTCATTATTACTTTCTTGTCACGAACCGGCAGCATCTCTCTCTCAGAACTTTCCATCCATACATTTCCATCTACGCACAATCTGAACGACAATATCCCAGGAGAAGTCGCGTCAAACAAATTCTCAGACGTCGTATAATCTCTGCGGTGGCGTGTGCAACGCGGAACAAGAGGCGTTCCGTTTCATTGTCAACGAGCAAACAAACCAGACGAAGCCTCGGGCCTTCTTCGTGACCGTGTCCGCGGACAATAAACGAGGTCGAGAGGCTCGACGAGATCGACCTTCGCGACGCTGGTAGCCGCGTTTGCCTCTCGATAGGCGACCTACGTCGCCGAGGAACCGATTCCTCCACGCTGGCCTTGCCTCTTATCGCGGCCCGATCGAGGCTTCGACCTCGTTATCAGCTCGTTTCTACGGTTCATCTTCGTGCACGCGCGTCGATCCATTGATCGCGAAGAATAGCCGCGTTACGCAAGGACGGTGCGGTGGAGGAACCCTTTTGGTCGATAAGCTGTGAATCATTTCAGGACTTTGCATGCTTTGTGACCTT
>NW_017100220.1:752652-765537 GCF_001263275.1 Habropoda laboriosa
GTGCACGTGTGAATACGATCGGGGTTGAGGATTCCGTTTGTATTATGAAGGTGACTAGGCTGTTTTATCAAAGTGACGTGCTTCTTTTTTTGACGTTTTTTGGGGGGAATTTTGGAGATATAGATATGGTAATTTGATATTGACTGGGTTGAGGGGAGGTTAAGAGGTCTGTGGAGGTTTAAAGGGCAGACGAGAGTTTGGATTTTTGGCACGTTGATCTACTTTTGGAGGCGGAAAATATTCTTCTCTGTCTTTGGTGACTATTGGGATTGGTGTGATAGTGATTGTAATAGAAATTTTGAACAGGAAATATAGATAGTAATTTGATACAGTCTGAGGGAAAATTGAAAGTTCTGTGGGATTTTCTGAGGCGAAAAATATTCTTATCCATCTTTGTTCACTATCAAGATTGCTATGGTAGTGGTTGAAATAGAAATTTTGTGACAGAGATTAAGTTTAAAGAAGATGTAACAATCATTCGCAATGCAAAAAATTTGCAGGTAATAGGTATCAATTCCAATATAATTTCTGTGACTTTTTAAACGAAGAAGATGGAAGTATTATTTTTCCTGAAATCGCAATGCAAAAAATTTGCAGGTAATAGATATCAATTCTAATACAATTTCCTTGAGTTCTTAAGTAAAGAAGAGTGAAGTATTATTTTTCCTGAATTCGCAATGCAAAAAATGTACAGGTAGTAGACATCAATTCCAACATCATTTCTGACATATCCTCATTCTCATATTTCTCAAATTATCAGTCTTACACTCTCAGGAATGATTTTAATAGCCATAAGCAAATTTTATTAATTCAGACACTAAAGTGTCTCAGAGTACAAAAGTGATATGGAAATTGTACAGAATTCTACGGTGAAAGAAACAATGTAGGCACATTGACGAAATATCCCTTTGAAAGTTTGGGTCCACCTGTGATCTCCACACTCTGGGGTTAACGCGAAATGGAGCGTGAAACGTTCGACTGTTCGTCAACTTTAGACGGCACAAGGTTAGCTGTTTACAGGTGTCGTAAAAATAAAACGGTTTTTATTGCAACACGCCAAGTTGCTGCTCGAAGCTTCTTTTATGGAACGTGCGCTTGAAAAATGTGAAACGATCCCGGCAACATACGGAATAAATAAAACTCGACACTGTCCCGCACATTGTCGCTGAAGGATCTCTGAAAAAGATACATACATTTGACAGAAACATGACGTACAAATCGTTATTTTGATATTTTCGAAAAAGAACGTCGCTTAAAAGTCGAACCATACACATGGAATGAAAAATTCGTCACCAATTGGATTTTTATGAATTCGCACACATTTTCTTCCCCAATATTTTACATGTAGTGTCAGATTTTTGACGTTTAGATTTTATGGAACAATTTTCAGTGAATGGAATACTCTTCAACTTAGCAATATGTTTTCTTTTTTATAAAATCAATACTAAAAAATTTTCTACGTGTAACGCATTTTTACCTAAATTGAAGCGTTAATTATGTCACCCAGTGTTATGCAATTATGCAACCAGCTCTATGTTACGAAATTTTTTTGGGCAAAAGGACAATTAGGAAAGGAATATTTCAACTGAAATTTCTTTGTGATTCCTTCGTGAATGTTATATTTCATTTAATTAGTTTAATTTTTTTAATAGCTCTCACTATAAGAGCTTCAAATGTGCCATTTATGAGTCTATTTTTTATTTTGACTTTAGGTTGTTTACAGATAAGAAGATCATATTAAGTTCTATCTATTATTATCATTAACTTCGTTTTTTTTTTTCTTCAAAAATGAACTTGCTCCACTTTCAAAATAAATTATGGTTTGGCTGCTAGTTAACGTGACTCCAGCCATATTTCCATTCTTCAATTGAGTATTTTAATTACGAGAACCTTGACGATCCTGAAAAATTTCTTCGCAGTTACTTGTACAGAATTGATCAGAATCGCAAATTTCAATTTTCCAGCTTGAAAGACCATCTACGTCCATCTAAAGTAACGTCAATGTTTCACAATGCTCGTCCGCAGAATAAATTCCTTTGAACCAGCAACTAGGTACTTTTTATATTCAACAGCCTTCGTAAAAGTCACTTAATATCAACGAACGGACAAATACAGCGAGGTTCCCGCGAAAAGAGACCAGAAGTTCAAAATTGAATTTCCATCAAACGCGCTCGGAAGCAGTTTCACAAAGGCGCTGTGCTTGAGCACAACGCAATTCGTCGCGTCGCAATTATTCACCAGGCATTCCGCGCTAGCTAGCAGAAGAAAGAACTTGACGGCGAACTTTTAAGTAAGACACGGCGCGAAACCGGTGGCTTCGAATTTCCATAAAAATGAAATACGCTTCAACGAAAATACGCCGGCGTTTTTTAACTCGTTGCTTTCCAGCGTATCGAGCCGTATTGACGATACAAACTCTAGGGCAAACGTGACGAAAGTGAATTATACTCGCGACAGAGCTTCGTTTTATCCACATTTTCTTTTTCTTTTTTACTTATTGTTGACTTTTCTTTTGTCGTAGAATTATTGATATATTTTTCTTTGGAATTTCTTATTTTAATCGTTTACACTTCAATATCGACATTTTTTTTACTTGGTAGTAAAATTATTAATATATTTATATTTCTGCAAAATTTGCGATTCTTGGTTTAATCGTTTAGCTTGTCATTTTATTCATTTACATTTCAATATCTGTTCCGTACCGAACATTTTTTTATCTATTTTCGCATCGAGCCTTTCTCCTTTTATTTTTATAGCTTAAGGAAATTGTAAGACGGGCCTGAAGAATCCGCGACCCATAGGATTAGCCGGGGCCGTTATTAAGCGCGTACCCTCGGTAATTTCACCACCAGAACTCAGTTTATTAACCATTGTCCCGATTTTCCAATTACTGAACTAGTGTCTTCCTTCTCTCATGTCCTATCTCCTTTTTTCGGAATTCCCCAAAACCACGACACCTCATCCTTCTACCACCACTTCCCACCACCACACCCTACGACCAATACTTAATGTTCTTATTTCTCCCATTTTTCACTTCCAAAATTAAACTCCGCCCTCAGTAGCTGAGATGCGTGACTTCCTCTGAATTTCGAATCAGTATCATTCTGAACGTTAAACAACCAAGTATTGAGTCAGTCCGAGCGCTGAACGCATAATCAAGTCGTTTATATTATAACGTTGGAGAAAGGGTATTCCGGAATCGCTTCAGACCTCGTTAGAAAACAGTCCGATTTTTCTCTCGTGATCCAAGTTTGAAACATAACTCAAACCGACGCGAGTACACGACAATATCGATACCGTTTTAGATTTAGCTATTGTTTGTTCGGGTCGCGTAATGTTCGATGCTTAAGTGCCGAACCGGTACGCGAGTTTAATCACACCTTGATTTATTCAGTGTGAAATGCTAAGAACTAGTTTTATTCGCAACAGAGTGATACTTGAGGTGATATCGCGACGAGACTATCAAAATACTAATTTGTGTAAGACCAACTGCTAAGACTGCCAAAAAAGACGCGCTTCTGCTTCGTTTCCTTGGTTTTATCAGCTCGGCCAGTTGCTGATTGGTGGCCGATTTCCTTTGGGGGGTGTAGGTGCTGACTCTTCATTGGTGGAGATTGTTTAGGTGGGACGCAGCTCCTTCCAAGGGAAAGGGATTGTCGCCCTTTTTTGGGGTTTTCCCAGGGGTTGCCGTGTGAATTTCCACCGCGCACGTGACCTCTTCACGAGGGTACGGTATGCGCGAGAGGACCGGTACCTCGGTCTGGCGGCCAAGTGTAATTGAACAAGTTTATGACGATAATCCGAGGGTTCGTCGCGATTTCTTGCGAGGCAACATTGTTGTTTTTTCGTTCATCGTAAAATTATTGAAATTAAAATTAAATTATGTGGAAAAATTCGTGCTCTGACTGTGGATTTTTCCTTTCAATCGAAGTGACGATTTTCTAAAGAAACTTATAATTTCTCATTCGCTGATTTTCACTTTCTTAAGACAGAAGGAGCGAAATGTAAGATAACTCATGATTGGTTCAGAATGGATAAAAATTGTAAGAAGGATAAAATCGTTTACCCTTTAAAATGTCAAAGAAAATGTATCGGTTTATTTGTGTCACATGAATTGCTGCATATTTCTTATACGATGAGTTGATTTGAATTTGTGCAGCTTTTATTCATAGGATCGAAGACGTTGGTATAATAAGCTGCACATAATAATTGAATGCTATTACTGCGTCACAGAAACCCCGAAGTGAATAACTAATTTTAACAGAATATAATCTCGGTTATTCAAACGCCAATTATCCAGATGTTCTATTATATGAACATTCTATTGCTGGAATAATGTGTTGGACCACGTATAATCTGGAATACTGTTAGTTTCTCGCGTTCAATTGATCATTATACTACACGTAAAGCATACGAACAGTTTCCAACAGAAATACACCCTAACAATTCGAGAAACTTTATTGTAGAAATGAATTCAAAAAATAAGGACTATTAAAATACAAATATAAATATATACCAAAAAAATTAATTCTTTATTTATTTATTTTATTGGATTTAATGGGTTAAAATAAATGGTGTTCACTGCGAATTCTCTCAAACGTGTTTTATTTTCTTTGGCGCGGAAGGACGTCTTAACGCTTTGAAAATCGCAGTCGAAGTGAAGGAAAAAATCCGTAAGGGCACGACAGAAAGTCTGTTGCGCATTTAAGAAGAAGAAACCAGGACTGCGTCAGTCTATTCTATTATTTTGACATAGCAGTGTTTCTCATACGTAACACAATTCATTTTTGCTTACTGGCTGACGCATTATTATTAGTAATAATCCAACATATTTATATAGGGAGCAGACAAAATATTAACAGTTATAAACGAAAAAAGGAAAAATTGAATTAAATGAGAATTATCCCACTTTCGTGGCTCTAACTCCCACAATCCTAGAAACCATCGATAGAAATCATGAGATAGTGTTGAATCATACGATCCAAGAATATACACCAAAAAATTAAATTACTTATTTATTTATGTAGAGAGCGCACAAAATATTGGTAGTAACGAAAAAAAGAAAAATTGAATTAAATGAGAATTATCCCACGTGGCTCTAACTCCCACAATCCTAGCAACCATCGATAGAAATCATGAGATAGTGTTGAATCATACGATCCAGGAATATATACCAAAAAATTGAATTACTTATTTGTTCATATAGAGAGCGCACAAAATATTGGTAGCAACGAAAAGAAGAAAAATTGAATTAAATGAGAATTATCCCACTTTCGTGGCTCTAACTCACACAATCCTAGCAACCATCGATAGAAATCATGAGATAGTGTTGAATCATACGATCCAGGAATATATACCAAAAAATTGAATTACTTATTTGTTCATATAGAGAGCGCACAAAATATTGGTAGCAACGAAAAAAAGAAAAATTGAATAAAATGAGAATTATCCCACGTGGCTCTAACTGTGGGTGAGTAACACGTGGTAGAAAGTTTTATACGAATATATTTTATAATAATAATTGCACAATAACGATAAAGACACATAAAAAGGAATAATAATAACCTGATCAATGCTCTCTTATTCTTCCTCGCATATATGCTCTCGCACTCTTTGTTATCATTAACAACGCGGTTCTACTGTTTCCTCGCTGTTTCTCTCCAGGACACTGCCCGTTTCCCCAATCTCGAGTCGATTCGAGTATCAGCCATATATCATGTCTATCCTAGATCGTTCACACAAATTCAAAACAAACACACGACATTAACATATTATTAAAACCAAATCCACACTAACTCCCACAATCCTAGCAACCATCGATAGAAATCATGAGATAGTGTTGAATCATGTGATCCAAGAATATACACCAAAAAATTAAATTACTTATTTATTTATGTAGAGAGCGCACAAAATATTGGTAGTAACGAAAAAAAGAAAAATTGAATTAAATGAGAATTATCCCAAGGCTCTAACTCCCGCAATCCTAGCAACCGTCCATAGAAATGGCGAGATAGGGGTTCGAAGACGATTTAGAAAAATTGAATTAAATGAGAATTATCCCACGGTTCTAACTCCCGCAATCCTAGCAACCGTCCATAGAAATGGCGAGATAGGGGTTCGAAGACGATTTCACAAACAAGAGGATCGATCAGACCTGAAGAACGGACGGAAGAAGAATCCGATGTTTCCGTCAGATGGGCAAATTGACGAATTGCCCGGAGCCCTCCATGGAAATCGTTCTATCGAGCTTTGCTTTGCACCAAGCAGAAGAAGCATCCCTGCTTTTTCCCCGCGACACGTTCGCAATTTATACGGTCTTCGTTCGAAGTTTATCTCGAAGGAAAAAACCAGTCATGAATTTTCGAGGGAAAACTGTCGGGAATTTGCGTTTCGACGTTTCCGGACGAAGGGTTACGGTCGATTGTTGCCAACTGGCGAATCTCGAGGAGGAACGATTTCCTCCGCGATGACGGAAATCCTGGAAAAATGACGAAACGTTCAGCTTGTCGAAGTTTGTCTGTGATCGGAACGTGGCTGCATTTCTCGAGGGAAGACAAAGCATCGTGGTGGAATCCTTATGAAATGAAAGAGGGGAAATCGATGCCTGGAGACGACACAAATCGCGGATTACAAATAGCACGCGATGGAACGGGGTGGCGGAAGCTTGAGGTCTTCCGGTAAAACTTCCTTCGGGACTGTAAATAGATCTGATTTTAATTTCAACGTTTATCTCGATGGATTCGATCAATTCGTGTATACAGGGTGTGGCGAAAAGTTATGTACAAATGAGCACGGGGAGGTTCTTTACGAAGAAATAAAGAAAATGGAGGAGAGTGGAGGACACTTAGGGAAAAAGTTGAGTAAAACAAAATATTGTAAAGGTAATAACTTTTTTATCGCTTATGTACAAACAGATATTATCTGTTTATATTGTATTTTTGCAATGAACTTTAACAAAATTTAAGAATAAAAGCACTTTTGAATTGAAAAACCAAACCGTCGCTGTTCATGATTTTTACAAAAAGTCGCGTAAATAGCCTCTACGTAGATGTGCTCTGTCCATCGCTGCACTTTTCGCGTGCCCATTCCCAGTAATTGTAACGCATAATCCATTAACGTCAAATGTTAGTGTTAAGATAATTATAATTTACGTTACTTTCTTCGGAAAATCTTCAATAATTTTTATCTCGGTCAGTGTGCGTGCCAACTGTTTTGCATTGGCGCCCTAGCATTGCATTTGGCAAAAGGAGGAATTGTTCGTGCTGTTATGCCGCGGCAAAGAGTGGAGTCTCGAAGGATGTCTTCTCAATGTGGAAAAGAAGTTTGTTAATTTGTCACAGTAGTCACGTACAGAGGACGTTTTGCGTATAATAGCTAACTATTGACCTGAAATGCGCGGGAACGCTGCCCTTTATTAGTTCGTTTTCCCTGGAGTTTCACCCTATTCGAGCTTCGAACGGCCAAAGGATCCTCCTTGTGACTAATTCTACGAGTAGGATTGTTTTGTCACTATCCTAACAGTGCTTCTGTAACACCATATATACCTATGCGAATTCGCAATTACTCCACGTTCGTGTTTCCCCCACTATCCCCTATGGTACACATTTTTAACTAATTATTGTGGGATTTTGTTGATTACTTTTTATGTATATTAAAGTAAAGGTACCCCACGAGTCGCTGGTGCTGTTCACTGTTATTATCTTTATTTGTCACAGAAAATGTAATTCGCTCTCCTAAGAAACGCTCGTCAGAAACACACACCCCCTTCTTCTTTTTCCCGAACACACGCATTCTTGACAGGCTTAACAATAGGCTTGACAATCCATGCTATTGTCTAAACATAAACAAATGCGCCACGCACGATCGTCTTCCATTCGTTCCTCCTTTCCAGGCCATTCACACCAACTCTCTCCATTTTCCCATCTCTCCCCGCATTCGCTCTTTCATACCAAAAATCCCAAGTTATTGGTTTTCAGTTAAGATTTTTTCATTGGAGGCTTAATTTTCGCGAAATTCTAACTTGAATAAATTTTATTTGACATTTTTTTGAAGTTTTTCGTGAGAAATCACCTGGTGTCAGCTTGTACATACCTTTCAGCCGCATTCGGTATTTAATTTCGCGAAGGAAAAATTCCATAGATACTCCGTTGGTTCGTGATTTTCCAAAATTTCCGTGAAATACGCGCGTAACTACGGTGAAATAATTCACGACGCGTTTTGCATACCGCGAGCGCCGCGGCGTCGTTTTGTGCACGTACACCGCGTACACGTGACTTTAAGCCCCGTTCGCAATTAATACGTCGCGCATAAATTTACAAGTTTATCCTCGCATCGTTTTTTTTTTCCTTTCTCTCATTTTGTTCGTTCGAATGCTGGTCGAACGAGTATATTTTCATCGACTGAGATACGGAATGCGTTCTCGCGATTAAGAATTTATCAGAAACGACGGAATTGCAAATGACGAAGGAAAACGAGGAGATTTATCTGCGTTACGATTATAATTAAATCCTTCCTGTGCAAAATGTGCAAGCTTAAGTGCATAATTTAAGCAGGAAATGTATAATGCAGAAAAAGCGGGATCCAGACGGGCAAATGTAACTAACCTCAATTTGTGTGGAACGTGAATATACGCCTTTTTGAAATTTCAAAAGAAAAATTATCATATATTTGAGATACTTAATTTTGTTTTGTGATAAAGTAACAGTTTTGTTTTGTATCAACGAGGCATTGAAATCTCTTCCCCGTCGTGCCATTTTGGAATTTGCGTTCAAATTTCGCGCGTTACCTTAACCTCAATCTCGGCAAAGAGTGACAACGAAAGAAAAATAAAGTTTTTCACAGGAATGTTCCTCAGAATGAAAGAAAGAACTGTGAAGAAAACTCTTTTGAATTAATCGACGCAGATCGAACTTGAAAGTGTCAAGTGTTACAGAAGAAACAACAGTTTTTTCAGTAGAAATATTTGTCTGAAGGTAATTCATCGTGTAACGGAAGAAAGGGGAACAAGGATGGGTCCCATTTAATCAGAAACTTCCGGCTGAAGATGAAGCTGTGTACCAGGAGACGTGGACGAACCGTATCGGAACTTTTATTATTAAAAGAACTCCTTGCCCGGATGATTTATCGAGAACGAAATAGACCAATGTTGACCAAAGAACGCGAACGACAGTTGGAGAAATTTGATTTAAGGTCATTTATTTAGATACAAAAAAAAATTACTTTTTTTTTTTAGAAAAAAATATATTACTCTCCATAATTTCTTATTTAAAATGGCACGTAATTTATTAAATCAGACGAACAGAAAATATTTTATATAACATTTATTACACACGACTTTTTAATCAAAAATAGAAAGTATTACATTTTTGGTTCCAAGCAATATTTCCAAATTCTGATATAAAAAGGACGAAAAAAGAAGTGGAAGAAATTTATAGGAATTATTTATAACGGTTCCTGAGAGAAACGTGCATAAAGTTGGCAAATTTAACGTTGATAAGATCCCTGAAAAAAAAAAAAAGAATACCTATCGAATAGCTAACAATCACTGTAGAAGAAGTAATAATGAAAAGTATAGACTCTAAGTTAACCTACGTTTCGCGATAATGTTTAGGTTAGACGGTGAAGAACGACGTTTCACGAGTTATGAATATTCCATGGCAGAGTCGATATCTCGATTCGACGCGATGGCTGGCTGCGTCCATTATTCAGCCGCGTCCGCACGAAACAGCCTCCGAATAATGCAAGGAGTGTGCGAAATTGACCATATGGCGGCTTGAGCTTTTTCGAAGCGGAACCCAGATTGAGAACGGGACGATAGAGTAATCTTGAGGATTAAACCGCAGCCTGGCTGATGCGATTATACTTCCTCCTTGTTTGTTTCAAATATCGACGATTGTGCTCCATCTTTGAAACTTTATTCTTTGTAAGAATTTCATGGTTAGGAAAATAAAAAATACACTTTTCGGTCTATTTTCTTATCGGACGAGCTGGAACTTTTTATCGACCGAGCGAAGTAGATTTATGTGGAATAAATGGAGATATCGTGTTGCTTGGGGGGATAAAGAGGAGGTAAATAAAGTTGATTGAAGTTAAGTAGGACTTGTTAGAAATTTCATTGGCCAGTTTTCGACTAATGCGTATACAGTGTTGAAATCCAGTGAAACGAGTCAAAGTGAAATCTAACTTTCATACATATTCAGGATTCAAACGTACCGCGCTTAACCCCGTTCGAGAATATTCTAATTTGCTAGGGAGAAATTCGGATCGAAGGAACAATTTTTTTTAGCCACTCTATTCAAATGATACCGTACCTGATGAGGAAGTAATTTATGAGTGATTATTACAATTTTGAAAATTATAATAGACAAATAAATTTTAATATTCGATTTCTTCGCATTTGTGAAAATTGTTCTGAATAGAGAATTCTGATTTTCTTTAAATTTTGCTGTTAATTAAATTTTACTGATATTCGAATCATTTCTTTCTTGGTGAAATAAAGTAACTAAAATACTATTTATATTTTAGTAAAATAATATTTAAAAATGTTGAAATTGAAAAATAATTGTTTCGTTTGTTGTTTATTTCTCAGACATTCTAATATTTCACGTTGAATTCCATTTAAATTCCGATAATGGCATTCAAACGATTTAGAAACGATGGAAAATATACAAATTCCCTTTTCGCATCGTGAAACGATAACAGAATACAGCCGAAAATTGCTCAGGAAGATAATGACAGGTTAGAGGAACGCAGACAAGAATTATTCTCGATCGCAGAGAACCAATATTATACAGCGCGTTGTCTTCAAATTACGCTTTCTCTTTGTCGCTGGTTGTTTGGCTGCGCGTTTGCCGTTCGACAGTCGTAACGTCAAAGGGGTAACAATTTCAGTGCGATATTAATTGCCGTCTGTGCGACAGAATTTCAAATTTGTTCGTCTGCATCGTTTGTTCTGCGTTCTCGCGTCGCAAATTGTTTCTCTGGTGGAAATGCTACTCGTTGAAGAATTTCGTGGAAACTCGGATTGCGCGCATTTAAATTCAGATGCAAACTTGAAATTCAAATTTAGAATCCAAAATTCCAATTCAGAACTCAAACTTTAAATTCAAATTCAAAATTGAAATTCAGCTTCAAATTCAAATTTAGAATTCAAAATTCAAAATTTAAATTCGCATTGCTAAAACGAATAACAGTTTCTTTAAAAGCTAACCTAAAAATTGTTCACAATATCACTGTTCAAAATGCAACAAAAATTTTACTAGAATTCCTTAAAGAATCACGATCCTTCGCCAACTCAGCTTCCCTTTTATTCAAACTCTCACTCATCACCGACTTCCATTCCAACTTACATTTCCATACACTTCAGCAAGTCATCCATTCCGACAGAACGATCACAGAACTCGCGTTATATCCCGATTGATCGCAAATTTTTACCAAATGAGGGCTCCCTTTGTGAATGAAACACATATTCCAGAAACTACGCCAGTTTACTTCGCGAGTGTCCTTTACTATCATCGCAGTCGCCGTAAAATTGCGCTCCACTTCCGACGACGTGTTGCTACACAATTTCTGCTCGTTTCCCGGTTATCGTATCGCGCTTATCGTCCCGTTCGGTCGAAACCCGCAGATTCTCGTCATTTCCCCTTCGTTTCCACCCACTGTGAATACACCACATCTCTTTCTGGCTCGTTCGCTCCGTGTATACTATCTGAGTCCATATCTCTCCTTCCATCCCATTACGAACCTGTATCTCCGTCTTTGTTGAACAATGCCGGTTTCTTTTTCTGTTCCACACTGTATATTCCTTTCGTTAGCCGCGTGTGTACGAATTATATCCACGCAGAGGGAGGACAGAGTGGCTAAAGGCGGCTATCGGGCGTCCCACTGCGAGCGAGCCCCGGGGGCCGGAGTTTATTAGCTCAACCCCCGTGTAGCGATGGCTACGAACCTGCACCAGGCATGAAACACTTAGCAGAATTTCGAATCAGAAATGACATTGCAATTTTATTGTATCGGTCGTATGTCACGTGGGAAGTGATAAAACTGGACAAGTTGAAATGTGCTGATTGCTTTAAAAAATAAATAATTAACCCATTCGTGACCAGTGGGACGCATATGTCATACTTGAGTGCTCGAGTAAAGATTAATATTAATTTGGTATTTATTACAGACGCGACGATCGGTAGATAAATAACGAATTCGATCATGATAAAGTTAAGGTTGATGCATTTAAAGTCTGAAGTAAAATTTTTGAAATAAATATACGATATTTTTGCAAATATCAAGTGTTTTCGTAGGAAGTAATCTCAGCGAAACGGCGAATAAAACTTCGACCTAGTGGCAAGTTATGTACAATACGCCAACGTCGATAAGGGTTCGTCGAGGCTTTCGGATTTAATACGTTCACTACTGTCCTTCACGAAGAAATTTAACGCCACAGATCATGCTTGGATTTTAATAATTTTGCACAATGTGTCTATGAACTTTTTGGGGTTAGGCTGATAGCTTCAATTCGTGATTCTGATCATTTCTCCATATTTCACTCGCAATATCCCTTTTCCTAAAGAAACAACGACATCGATCAACCATAATTTCTAGCTTATAAAATGGCTCCGAAAAGAAGTCTAGTATACATCAACTATAATAATTCCAACCCAAAAAGCGAATATCATTTGCTCGTTTCGCGCGAGGTTCGAAGCTCTCGCTACCCGGTTTTTCGTGCCTCCACCCCGAGGCGCCTCGATTTCCCCGGCGGAACTCGCAGGAGGCACGATAGAGAGAAAACATGCAGGGAGACGGGTTCTGTTGGGTCGCGAAGCGTGTGCACGCTGCTCTGCCATTACGATCGGACGGGAGCTGAGGCAAAAACGAACGGACGTACTCCAA
>NW_017100220.1:765547-777053 GCF_001263275.1 Habropoda laboriosa
TGACTCGGTTTGAGCCACCCTCGACCCTGTCGACAGATGTTGGATGTTCCCCTGACACGGCTCCGTCCAGGGGCCTCCCACTTGCTTCTGGCCTGCTCTTTTCAAAATGGCAGAGGTGGCATACGTTCAAGGACAGCGGATCCCGCTGTGACCACGTCCTGTTTTGCTCAAAGGTGTTCAAGTTTAACGAGTTTCCCGGAGAACGGAAGACACGAGGGTTGACGATGACGCGGACAGAGAATCAATGGGAAATCGTGAAGATCTCAGGATTTTTAAGCAAGGAAATGTTTGAAACAGATGGAATTGAGCTATCAGAGAAATCTTTGTGAAATATCCTTTATTGGTACAGGTAGATAGTTTCAGGACTTATTCAGCAGTATCTACTCTTGATCACTTATGTCAATGGTTTCTCCAATCTTCACAGTATCACTGATTTTGTGCTCATTTAGCGAATTCCGTTTTATCGCCTCGATTGACGAAAACAATCAAATCATTATCGGTTTGTGACACAGGAAAAATCACACGGTTAGGCGAGGATGTTAGCTGAGTTTTTAGTCAAAAAGTCGGGAACAAGCATCAAACTGTGAGCAAATTCCGTTGTTCCCCGATAAATCCGGCCATTTTCTGTAGATCGAATCACATAACGTTTTATGACATCCAGTTAATACTGTTTATTGGCTACTTTATCAATCAATAGGAATTCTCTGTGTACCATATTGCGATAATTAACCCTCGGTTACACATTTCTATGTTTTCCTTCAACAATTTTTTATATTCTTGTGAAAGTACCGTAAAATTCCCCATTTTTTAGACATTTCTACGTCGATACACGTTTCCAAAGTAAAAATTTATGCAAACAATTTGAAATATTCAAACTTGAAAACAACTGTGGACACTTTAGTTGCCTACACAAGGGTTAAGGGACGAGTTGTCCTGGAAATTCTGCTGATATCGTGACAAGTGATTTTCAATTATGAAATATTAAAAATAATTAAAACATTTTTCATACTGCGATCTTCAATTACAAAACATTTCAAAAATATAAAAAAATGTTCGTTCAAGGGTTGCACTTGGCAGCTAGAATTGAATCGCGTTCGCTAAACGACGGAAACGAGGTTGCATCGATTATGACGCACAGAATTATACACCAATGGCGTTATTTGCATAACTTAATTACAATGCGAGATATTTGAAAATAATCTACACATTTGTAATTCACGTTGAATCACTAATTGTTGGCATCGATAGGTTCGCAAAATTTATGCTACCTGTTCCTCGCCATTCCAAGTTTCACCAATTTCTTTCCTCCAGCTATAACATCGATGTTTGCCCAATTAACAATTAAATTCGTTGAATATTCACACCGAATATGTCTAAATCGAATTCTCAATTCGACTTGCTTCAAAATTCTCGCCCTTTAATGCGTTTTTAACCGCACCTCGACTGTCCAGGTAAATTAATTAGCGATCGAACGCAAAGAAGATCGACAAAAGGAAAAGTATCAAGCTGTGTGCAGGTAGAAATTTCTTCCTTTCTGTTCTCTCCAGAGAGCGAGGTGTTCTTTAAACCCGCGGAGTTTATAGCGCGGCATTAAAATCGTGACGTTACACGTGTAATTATACGTTATGCTGAAACCGTGTAACAGCCTAGAATCTGCAATTATATAAAGTATAATCAGAGGTGCTTGAGAACGCGAAGACCCGTGGCAAAAAACCATACGATTTCCAATTAAGAGTCTCGACGAACCGAACACGTTCAACCATCCTGCATAAATAAATATCATTTTATTTAAATTGTCCTCGTATCCATAAATTCGACGTGTCTTCTCTCTGCAGTTTCCTTTCAATAACGAGACACGTGGCTGTAATTTGTTGTCTCAAGGGAGATATCAGATCGTACATCTCGAAATTTTCGGAGGATAAATATTTAGGTCAGTCGTAGAGGAAAATTTTCTAGTGCTTAACTAGCTAGTATCTTACGAAATA
Source organism: Habropoda laboriosa (assembly GCF_001263275.1). Taxonomy (NCBI): domain Eukaryota; kingdom Metazoa; phylum Arthropoda; class Insecta; order Hymenoptera; family Apidae; genus Habropoda; species Habropoda laboriosa. The sequence continues at coordinate 767,533 of NW_017100220.1, forward strand.
ATTTTTTTCACAAGTGTATCGGTACATTTGAAAAATACAATCGCATTTTTCTCTTATGTAGATTGACTTTTCTGAATATTCTGCGTGTAAGAGTAATAGGGTGTGACGTTTGAAAAATTAATAGGTCGTGAGGTATTTAACCCTTTGGGTGTTCAGTCCGTACATTGTACCGGCAAGCTGGTGTATTTAAATTCACTTTGCAAGAGGTTCAGATAGATGTAATATTGCAAAGGTCAGGAAATTAATGCACTCGTAGTTCGTGGAGATTATTAGAAATTAGATAAGAAGATTATTCACAAGTAATTCAAGTTGTAAAAAAAGTTTCCACTTGTTTACCACATTTTGTGGCAAAGTGAGCACTCAAAGGGTTAATATTTTTTACACGAAGTATACTTCAACGAAATGAACGCTTTATCGGAATTTGAAATGTCTCACGAAATAGATGTTCATTTTTCTAATATTCCAAAAAAATTACTTAAAAAATATATGCACTGCCATTTAAAAGAAAGGTGCAATTGCACTTCACAAACATCGCATCGTAGGATACCGGAGCTTCTTAAACAATGCAAAATTTTCGCCACGATTTTATTTTCTGAAGTATTTAAGACACAGGCTGGAGTCCAATGCCCGTAAACAAGCAAACAATTTTCTCAACTTTAAAGGATAATCACAAACGACGAAGTTGCGCATTTACCAAAAATTTCATAAAATGAAATTGCGAAGAAAGCAGAGAACAGAAAACGTATCTAGAGCCGGGCAATTAACCTACATAAACGAAACTATTGCCCACGAAAGCTTTCGATTCCGGTGCTCACCGAGACGGAACGCTTATCGAGTAAAAAGCGTCGCGAATCGCGGTCGGAGGCGAAGTCCGACAGGCTGTCGCCTCGCGAAAGAATTAACGTGTCGCGGTTAATGCACTCGCGATGTACGCGCGGCCGCACTTCCTCGAATTTCCAATGTAAATCTCGCACGGCGGGGGCTTACGTAAATTCTCGCTGTAAATCCTGCGGGGGGCTGTTACATAAATCCTAGCGGAGCCTCGTCGAATCACCTCGCTTACCAGGAAAAAATTATGTAACATAGAATGTTAGCGCGCTGAAAAGTCGTCTGTGCATGCCTTTTCTCAGATGGTGCACGTTTCTATGAACCGTTGAGGATATTCTATGGATTTACCCTCCTTCGATGATAGATTCCTTTATGAATGAGAATTACTTTGTACTTCATACTTTGTGTCACTTATTAATTTCCATTTCTGGACCACTCTATTCGTTCACACGTGCCTTTATGAATAATTACAGATTTCTTTCTGGATAGCTTTCGTTGTGAATAATTATGTCTTTCGATGGTAGATTTCTTAATGAACATCTTCCTGGGTGATTTGTCTAGTTGGAAATTTTTCGAAAATTTAGAAAATCACTTTCTTCGCCAGTACGGGCTGGTAATATTTCTGGATCACTCTTCTTGACGTTGCTTTACAAACCATTTTGAAAATTCATTTCTTTCACAGTATAGGGTGTTGACAATATTTTTCGATGATTCTCTTCGGTCTTTGCTGTATGAATGATTTTTTTAAGAATTGTTTAATTGTGAATTTTCATGAATCCTTGAAAATGAGTTTCTGTGACGGTATATTTTTTAATACACGGTCAACACTGTTTTTCTAGGTGAGAATTTTCCGATGGTAGGTTTTTACGAAACACAGAAAATGTCTCTGTAAAAATGATTTTCTTTGCCAGTATGTTTCTATGAAACTTGGACGATGTTTTTTTGGATATCTTTTACGATAGCATATTTTTTCACGAGCGAACGAAATCCTGAATGACTCCTTCTTATAGACTACGAGGTGTCGAGAATATTTTCCAATATCATAGACGACTTTTCGAATGATTCTCTCATCATTGATCATTGATTAAAACCTCAAAAGTGAACGAAGAAGAAAACGAATATTGAAATTTAAATATCACTAATCTGCTTTAGAAAAACGAACATTGTTATTTAAATTAATTACAACTATTATACACTGTACAAAAATCAAATTTTCTGTTCTCAGAATTGCATAAATAATTACATTACTTATTTATTCCCTATTCAAATATATTCTTTACCTAAACATTCCATAATTCCTTCTCTTCTTTATTCTACTTCGAAGTTATACGAAACTGTTTTATAACTCGTCTTAAATCTGATTACCTTCATGTATCTAACAAAAATGTTAATTGCCTCGTGTTACCGAGTCCCAGGTTAATATCATCCATACTGCACACGAGTTCACGCAGACGATTATATAAATTCATCGTTTGCCATACTTTCCAATGCAATTTCGTCGGGCAACCTATTATCCAAGGGTTACGTAAGTTGAGTCGTACGTTTCAATATTTCAAAGGGTTAAATTTCAATTGGAACGGATCATTCGTGCCGCTAAATCGTAGTAATTGTGTTATTCAATCTAACGGTCGGTTTAACGAGTATTAATTGATTATCAAGAACCCTCGGGGAAGTACAGGAAATTTTTTCCCCGCCGAACGGTATTAACATTTCGCGCATTTCAGGATTACACGTATCTCCGACGGGGATTATATTCAATTTTAGATCAGGTTTCAGATGTGAAAAGATCGCTAATTAAATTAGCGCAGATAGGAGCGCGAAGAATAAGAATTATATACACTTATGAATATTTCATTAATGTATGTAAATGTTTATTTATTTACTTACAATGCCTTTCAAGAGTTCATTAATCTTTCGTTCTTGTTAATTACGCTGGTAGCCTATGAATTACGTGAGAGTACGTTTTAGAATTTCTGCGCTGCTGTAAACATCGCGTTTTGCTATTATTTTCGTGGTAATCGTGGAAGTAGAGTAACAAACAATCTTTTGTATTCGATGTTCAGGAAAGAATAACAATAAAAATAGCAAATTAATGGGGGAAAATTAGTGAGAAATTTATATGAAAATTCGAGTGACAGATTGCTCGAATTAAAATGATAAAAATTCGTTGTTGAGATTATTTTCACAGACTTGATGTTTCGAACTAGCTAATATTTGGCTAAATAGGATTGGCTGTAAATTTGATTAATGTCACGATAGGACACGAAAGGTGCATGTAGCGCACATGTTTCACGGTTTTGCCGGAAAATTTGGAAAGGAAGCATGTTTACTGTGATGTTGAAAGGGCGGGGAACGCAAACCTGTGGGCCACATGCTGTTGCGTTGCAACCCAGAGACACCACTCAAAGCTTTGTATCCAAATTCTCCGATAAAACAGCATATAGCATCGTATATGAATATGTTACGGCCATAAGGTGTTTCCCATGGAGGAAAAGGGAACCTAAAAGGAAAAGGAACCGAAATGTTAAATACAAAAATATAAAAATTTAAATATTTTCAAATATAAGAAATATAAAAATTTTAATACTTTAATAATTTAAAAAATCTGAAATATTATTAATTTAATTGTTATACTGGTAAATCCCTGTAATACAATATTTACGTAAAATTTTGGATCTATGGTGCACACTCCCAATGCTAACGATTCTCAAACGTGACACTGATGATATTCGAATGAGGCGAAAAATCAGCAGTGGCATTTTTCAAAATTCATTTAACTGTGAGGCGAAACGATAATGTTTACACGTTTCAAGCGTCGCTCTATAAATGATCACATCCTTCGTCTACTAAAATTTCTTTCCAAAAACGTCCAACAATTAGCTTCCATATCGAAATCTCGACGTTTATTTTGCCAGCGGAAATTTCCGTCGAAATTCACGACTCGCCTAATTCTCGTCTAGGCAACGATAACTATGGCGTCGCGCGCGGAAAGTTTCGTGCCCTTAATTCGCGCGGCGGAGCGAGAGCCGGCTCGCGTGTAAACGTAATCCGAATTTATCGAGGCCGAATGTAACGAGCGTTCTGTCTGCAGATCAGCGCGGTGGCGGTGGCTCGTTACGTAAATCAACGCGTCAATACTGCTCGCTCGCTCGCTCGCGGGTTCGCGAAACGGGACGAATCCGCGGTGCAGACGCTCTGTTGCGCCTTCTCGATGAAATATTCATGGGGACTTTTTGCTACGCGTAATGCAACACGCGTTACGAGCAATTAGGGGCAATCCACGGACCGGAAACGTCCGGTTTCTGGTAACGAGTTGTTTGTTGCAACTGTGGCCGGCGTTAAGTTTCAGCTGATTCGCCGGCAACAAGTCCCGGTTTGACGCTTTCCAAAACAGATTTTCCGCCGTTTTTCACCGCAGTTGATGCGGTTTTACGGTTCGTTTCGAGTTTGTAAGCGGAGTGATTGCGGTTCGATTGCCTTTTCGCGGCGTTCTTTTCCGAGTGGCGGATATTTTCGATGTTGAAACGTGTTTGTTGGAATTTTGTTTTTCGCAATTATTTCGAATAACTCGATTTGAACGCTTCGAAGAATTTTTATTTGTTCTGAAATAAAATTTTAGTTATTCTATTGTTTTTATTTCTTCGCTTTATTAGTTTCGTGTGTTTGTCGTCCATATTGACATTATTGTTATATTTTTGATTAGAAAGTGATTTTCAATTTATCAAATTTTATACACAATTATCGTGAAAATGAATGAGCCTGTTTGAGCTGATTTGGGTTTCAGGAATCAGTTTTAATGCAAATTCTGTGTAACGAGATCTTCAAACTCCTCAGAATACAAAGTAACTTCTGAAGTTCCTGTGATTTCTGGCTACTATATAGTTCCAGTGGCTCGAGCTATCATTATCAATTAATTTAAACTACTTTTACCCATCTAAGAAGATAATAAAGCTGCCCTGAAATCATTCTTGCCTTCAAATGAACGTCACGCTACGAAGTTTCTCAAGTTCCTTTTCCTTGTTCGTGCAAAGTAGCCTCTTCGTGAGTTTCTGCGAATTCTAGCTATATCTAGCTTATTTCCCTAATTGGCACTATCAGTACCTAATGATGTGAACCCCTTTTATTTGAAGATAAAATGAACGAATACTCTTCACTTTAATTTCCTTATTAAATTTATTCTCGAAGTTCAAGGTATAAAATCCAAGTATGTAACATCCTAAATCTTAAATGATCTCATCAAACAATTCGAGACACCTTTTGCTAACCTTAACAAAACGAGTCAATAATACAAATTTAAAATAGTTAGAAATCCTCAGAAATTCTGTCATTTGTTAATTAAAGTTGTGTTTATAAACCAATTCAAGGCTCCTTAACAAACCTTTGCAAACCTAGTCAACCTGGAAAGCCTATTTTTTGAATATAAATTCAATATAAATTTAAGGCTATTATTTATATAACAGAATTTTATTAATTCTCAGATATTTTATCATTTCTCAACTTAAATCGTGCCTATAAAACAATTCAAGGTCCTTAGTAAATATTTTCAAACCGAGTCAAACTGGATAACCCAATTTTTGAATACAAATTCGATATAAATTCAACATTATTATTTACATACCAAGATTTTACCAATTCTCAATTCAAATTGTGTCTATAAAACAACTCAAGGTTCCTTAACAAACCTTTACAAATTAAGTCAACCTAGATAAACCAAATTTTGCTACCAAAATGAATAAAAATCTAATACAAATTCTGCACTAGTGGATCATTAAAAGTTCTCAGATAATCCATCTGTGATCCTTCAACTCAACCAAACTGCTTCTACAAAACGCTTCAAACCCCGCCAAACTGTATCTATTTAAAATACCTTTTAAACCTCATCAAACTGTTTCTAGAAGGATACTTCAAACCTCACCAAACTGTCTCTAGAAGGATACTTCAAACCTCATCAAATTGTCTCTAAAAGATACTTCAAACCTCACCAAACTGTTTCTACAAAACGCTTCAAACCCCACCAAACTGTATCTATTTAAAAAACTCTTTTAAACCTCATCAAACTGTCTCTAGAAGGATATTTCAAACCTCATCAAATTGTCTCTAAAAGATACTTCAAACCTCTCCAAACTGTTTCTATAAAACGCTTCAAACCCCACCAAACTGTATCTAGAAAACCTTTTAATCCTCATCAAGCTGTCTCCAGAAAACGTTTCAAACCTCACCAAACTGTCTCTAAAAAAATACTTCAAACCTCACCAAACTGTCTTTAGAAAATGCTTCAAACCTCACCAAACTGTCTTTAGAAAATGCTTCAAACCTTGCCAAATTATTTCCAGAAAACACTTCAAGCCTCACCAAACTGTCTCTAGAAAATACTTCAAACCTTATCAAACTGTCTCTAGAAAATGCTTCAAACCTTACCAAATTAATTCCCCGAAAACACTTCGAACCTCGCGAAAAATACTCCTCGAAACCATTTAACCTCGTCTAAATTCATTTCTGCTCTCGCAATGATCTTTAACGTGAGCATCACGCGGTTAAATCCTCGAATTTCCCTCGATGCAAAGTAGATAGGGTTGTAGCAAGCACCTCCAGTTCCAGGGCGACGTTCGAGGATCGTGGTCGAGGTTGCGGTTTCCGCGGTGGATTCGAGACAAGCCCAGAGTGTTGCTCCAATCGCATTCGGGCCTTTTTGCTCGTGCACAAAGCTGAAGCACGAGGCCCGGTCGTTATTCTGGTCACGAACTCAGTCTCCCTTTCTCTCTCCTCTTTCTTCCTCCCTCTGCTCTCCCGCTTCTTCGTCCCAACCCGGCTGGTTATCAATATTTATGTCGATTTGCTTTCGTCGAGCCACCGTACCGCGACAAAAAATCCTCGCTCCCCCCTTCGTCGCCCACCTCCCCTGTCCCAGAAGTGCGATCTTATCGCCGCGATTTTTCAGTGAGAAAGACACGGGATTAGATGTTCAGATTTTATTTATTTATTCAATGATTTTCGCATACGTGGACCGATTTGTATGCAAAATAACGTGGATAGAAAAATTGACACGCTATAATTTCAATTTTCTGGAGATTTTGTACAGTTGACGATTCCATTTTTAGGAATTCTTGATAGGAAATAGTTTCTAATTAGTATCTTTGATTGAACGTAGATTGTTGTGTCACTGTCACTGTCATAAATCATTTATCATGAGCAATTTGATGAAAACAATTAGCTCTTAAACAATTGGCCAATAAATGATTTATCACAAGTAATTTGATGAAAACATTTGGCCCTTAATGGAGACCATAAAGACAGTGAAATATGTAGGTACTGTAAGATTGTATAATGATTTAAGGTGGTTCCATTTCTAACTACCAAAAATTTTTAGTCTCTGTTCTATTATATTAGGATCTGTTCTTCTCCAGGCCAATTTGTCCAATTACATCAATGTTGAGTTTCCTATCAAATTAACCATCGACTAAAAGCAATTCACTTTGCTTCGATAAATTTTAGTTCAGAAAATTCTTTAAAGAACCTCAAATTTATTAATTATTCTCTTCTAATTCATCCGTTTAATTTCCAAATATTAAGCTTATCAGAAGAAACACAGTATCCTGAAACACTTAGAAGTATTACATTTAACTCATCAAAAAATTCAATCCAACCAATCTCCACGATTTTCTTTCCAAACATTTCACAATTTTCCTCTATTACCTTATCCAATAATATCTCTTCATCAATGAATCACCACGAAACTCTGTGCTCCTCATAATTAATGCACCATTAAAACAATTTGCTATTGAAATAAACATTATCCTCATGAACAGCATCGTTTAAAGAAGCGAAATGAAAATAAAAACCGTAGACGTTGGTTGATCGTTACTCGTCGCGTAATCTGATATCACATTTTTCCCTGATAACGATCAAGCGGCCCACGGAGGTTAGCTAACGGCGAAATTGCCGGTCGATTATTCGCTCGATCCTTTGAGACCGTCTGATCGTCAGTGGCTCGAGACAGTTGGCAATCCAAGAAAGGGAGATCCGATATGAGACAGACGATAACGAGTTTAAGTTCGCATCGACGAAGAAGGCATTCGCTGCTACTCGAGAAATTCTGAACGAGCTTCTCCACTCGAGCTCGTTAGCGACTACGATCGCTCGAAACGAAACGGCCTTCGGTCTTCTTATTGTTCCCAAGTGTCTCGTGTCTCGATCGATTTCGATTTTGTCAGCTTCCACGTTCATGGCGCATCGTGGTTTGTGCTCGGTGATGGACGTTTGAATCTTAATTTTGGAGCGATTCTATGTTTATCAATACTGTAAAAATTTGAATCATTCGAACCTAATTCGATTCTTGAGAATCTTGCAAGTCTTAAATCTTGAGACTTAAATCTTGAGTCTTGAATCTTAAGACTTGCATCCTGAGTTTTAAATCTTGAGACTTGAATCTTGAGTCTTGAATCTTGAGACTTGAAAACCTTGAAAGTCTTGAACCTTGAGTCTTGATAGGTCTTGAAAGTCTTGGAAGCCTTAATTTAACTTAATCTCTGTGTTTGAATCTCCATTTCGAAGCGATTTAAAATTTATCAATAATCGTGAAAATCACTTGACTAAAAGTGATCTATATCTTTCGAAATGGAGGAATTTCGAATGAGAACTTCAGAGAGCTAGAAGTATAAGAATATTCTTCTAACTTATGCAAACGTGTTCCGAATAGAGTGCAACTCTATGCAGGTAAAAATGTGGTTCGTCGTCTTGGCTGAAAGGAGCCGCGTCTCTTGCGATACAAACACGTAGAACATTTCAGGCACAGTTTAAACATGGTCCCGTTGGTGCAGACAGTGTACAAGAATCGCTGATCTGATTCACCCTTTGTGCATTTTCTACGGGGTAAATATTTACCGAGGGGCTGCACGCGTATTGCATCCTCTTGACGGGGCTGCGGAGATCGATGCGGACTTTGCCAAAGAAATCCTCTGTAACTGTACTAATTTTCTAATGGACTGTTTTCGTGCGATACTCAATCGATCATTAACATAATTACAGTTATGAAATGAAAAAAATTGTACGTGACGCTTGTGTTTATTTTAATGGTAGCCTAGGTGACAAGTTTTTGATACCGGAATCTTACAAATCAAGTTTAGTTCTCCCCTATTCGTTTATATTTTTAATTTATTGAGAATTTTGTAATATCTGACTTAATTTAATTACTCAGTATCTGAATTTAGTATTTTTTCTAGGAAATATGGTTTTCAGTCGAATCAGGCATTTATACTATTATCATTTATCAGTCAAATCAATTTCTCAATATAAGTAGCCACAGTGAAGAAAACAAGTGAAGAAGCATAACCTCTATTATAAAAAATAAATAGATTATTCTCCTTTTTCTCTCTTACGCAGGTACACACGAACAATATAAATTTTTTCCCGAGAATACAGTAAATTCTCTACAAGTGTCAGTCAGTTTGGATTCTACAAGTGTCAGTATAGATGGTCCTGCGCCTATGTTATCCTCGCTCGCTGTCAGTCAAGCGTGTAACGTTACACCACTCGGTTTCTTTTACGAGATTTCACGGCTCGACAATTCATAATAGAAAAATATAATTTCTTTAATTTTACTTTTTTTCATCTGAAATTTTTTTTAACATGTTGGTGAGAATTTTCTGATGAAAATGAGATCAAACACGATATAATTTGAACAACATTTACTTATT
>NW_017100220.1:777242-788551 GCF_001263275.1 Habropoda laboriosa
GCCGACTCTATGTAATGTAATACAGGGCGTCTGTTTTATCTCAATACAGTGAAATATCTGGCGTGATAGTGAACGTGTTAATAAGTAAATGTTGTTCAAATTATGTCGTGTTTGATGTAGTTTTCATCAGAAAAATCTCATCAATATGTTAAGAAAAATTTCGGGATAAAAAGACGTAAAATTAAAAAAGTTGGTATTTAAATCGCTTGGTTGCCTCGACTCACGTTTTATCCTTATCTTTTATTCGCTGTCCTTGTCTACGTTCGGCAAACTACAAAGGCGGGCGCGAGTCTCGAAAACGTAGTCCCTGACTCTACAAGTGTCAGGTTTAGGTTCCTTGCGGACTGACACTTGTGGAGAATTTACTGTACTTCGAAAGAACTGTATCGAAGAGTTTCTTCATAAAAAGTTTATTATCCACGGACAGTAAATATGAAATTTCCTGGCATAGTGTTCGAGATTCCGTAAGAAATAAATTCACCCACGAATGTTATACACATATCTATAATTTCACGGATATTTCTGGTCGAAACGATCCCAGCAATAGAATGTGAATCGAATATTCCCAGTGAATTGCTCGGAGGTGCGATAAAGTTAATCGATTGGTCAGATTGGCGGCGTTCCAATTACTCATCTCTCGTTCTCCTTGGATTCAGATAGGACAATCCACTTGAGCTACGATCTTTCTTGTCACCTGCTCCTATTTCACCAGTTGACTAGCCTGGCGGAAAGATCGACCTGGAACCCTCGACGAATTTACAATATTCTGAGGAACGCTGTCGCGACCCAATTTGCAATTGTACGAGATTGTTGTTTTTGGGTGTGCGATTGGGAGGGAGAATTTAGAACGAATTTCTGTACGGTTTGGTTGATCGACGAGGGAAATTAGAGTTCGTAGATCCAGGAATTTTTTGTCATTTTTGTCACGGTAACTGATTTCTTTTTACGTATTGTTTATTTCTTTCGTGAAAATCGACCGAACTCCGATATAATAAATAATTAAACATTGTGAGATTAAAATAATAAGTTATCGAACGATTCTACTCCAAGTTAAAATGCGGAAGAAACAACTCATAAGAATTCCTTGACAATTGCTCACGATTAATGATTTTCATTCTTTTAATGGAGTATTTAGAATTAGGTCATTCGTCGACTAAGGCCTAATCATGAAAACGCTGAACAAGGAGTAAGAATTTTTTGAAATTAAATCACAATTAAAGATCTCGATCCTTTTAGTAATCGAGATTGTGACTTTTAGGGATTTAAATGACTAAGGGTCGGTTACAAGAATTCTTCGAAATTTATTCACAATTGAAGATCTCGATCCTTTTAGTAATCGAGATTGTGACTTTTAGGGATTTAAATGACTAAGGGTTGGTTACAAGAATTCTTTGAAATTTTTTCAGAATTCTTTCAGTAATCTAGATTGTGATTTTTAGTGATTTAAATGACCAAGAGTTAGTCATAAGAATAAGAACAACTAATAAGAATGCTTCAAAATTTATTCACAATTAAAATTCTGGATCCTTTAAATTCAGAATGAATTTTATTTAATTAGATCCAGAATTCTCATGAAAATTATGAATGAACTGTGAAGCGAAGTGAAAGAATTTATTCATTGCGATGAATCAGATTTTTGGCATCCACCTTGAAATTTGGTCGCAATGGATGGATGGAGAAAGCGCCTGAACGGAAGGAGGAACGTCGACATGCAGTCTAGCCCCACTTGACGCTGTCAATTCGACTGATTTATTACCCTCTACCCCCTTTCAACATCAACCCTCAATAAGCTGGTTATACCGCGTTAGAGAATCCTTGTCTCCTCTCGTTTCGCGAACGAAAGTCGCATTGGGATGTTTTATTCCTCGTATCGATCGTAAATCGCTGACAACACGGTTAGGATGACATATCAAAGAAATTTGTAGGATTGCTTCCATTTATATTGTTCAGATTTGTATGAAAAATATTATACATTTGAATCAATTTTTCTTTATGGTTTTGTATCACTATATTTAGACTTCGACACTACTATTATTATAATTTGCTTTTTTAACAAAACAATTTTGTAACTCTAATTTCTGCTTTATTAAATTTGGTGAGAAACATAATTTAAATATTTGTAATAACTTAACTTCGTTGCATTGTACAATTCGGTGTCCGCAAATGTAATTTTCCTTTCAATTTTGTTAAAGTATGCATATTAAAAATTTGAATTGAACATAAGCAATTCGAACGATTATAATAACTCATTTTCACTGTATAAAATTCGCTATCCGCAAATTTAATTTTTCCTTCAAATTTCTTGAAGTATGCATAAATATTGTGAACATTGTTGTCAGCAAAATTTTAAACCAGCACTTGAAATATCAATTTTCACTGATTCTCCTTAACCTCTTAGGCACTGAGTACCACTATAGTGGCTTTCGCGGATATCATCTTTCTGTACGGCGCACCACTATAGTGGCTTACGCGGATGTATTTTTCTGTACGACGCCTTTGTGTTGTACCGTGTTTTAAGATGTACCATACTGAAATGTACTATTAATTATTAGAATAAATTGTTAAAGTTAAAATGCGCGTTAAAATCATATCTTAATTTTAAAAAATTTTTTAAATAAATATTTTTTGTAAATACTAATGAAAAATTATAATTTAATCATCAAACACTTCATTCCAATGTACTCGTGTAAAGAACAGCATTATCCGTCACACATTGCAGTGCCGTATCATTTACACGTAATTCGCGTTGAACTCTGCCGTACCGAGAAACAGCCCCGCGTAAAGTTCCGCCGTGCCTAAGAGATTAATTAGCGAATAAAGATTGACTCAATCGACTGCAGAGAAAAAAACCTTTATTGATAGAAATGATATACAAAAAAAAAAAAACGGAGGCGAAAAACCCGAGTGAAAAACAGGTACTCAGTTCGGGGTTGTCGCACGACTACTTCTTCTGGTTTTTTCGCCGGTCGTTTCTCGATTATGGCCGTTCCTCCACGAAATTCACTTGGCCCCACTGGCATCAGGGGCGATTGATCGAGAGCTTGGTTAATAGCTCTGCACAGGTGCTACCTGGAATTACCTAATAATGGCCGGTCTGCCAATCAAGTTTTGCAAGTTTGTAATTTGCGGCTCGCTCGTGCCACCGTTTCGGAACACGCGGAACTATGGCAGCCCGGCACGAAAGCGACAGAGCCGTCTGTGAGGCGCTTACATCTTATTAACCCTGATCCATTTAATTCACGTCGCATGAAACGCTAACGCGTTTTCATTGAAAATTTCCTTCTCTGATAGAATTTTCATATTCCATATTGGTTACTGCGATAACCCTTAAGTGTTTCTTCCCTTTCCCCCGTTTTGCTGTAGTCTTTTTATGAAAGTACGAGTTACAACTTTATCAATATCTTCGATAAGAAATCAATTTTATTTTTGCTTTTAATGATATGGTAGATTTCTTCTTGACACGTTACCGGCAGTGGTACAGGAAACTTTTTGGAAATGGAATTTTTGTTAAATGAAAAAAATTATTCTTCAATTCAAGGCTTGTGTAAAAAGTTTTTCTTGCAATGCATGTTCAAGAGAAAACGAAAGAGCCAAGAATTTAACATTATAGATATTTGGGGGAAATTAGAGTGTCAAGAATTCAACATTATAGATATTCTGGGGGAATTAATGTTTCCAAGAATTCAACATTTTAGATATTTGGGGGAAATTAGAGTGTCAAGAATTCAACATTATAGATATTCTGGGGGAATTAGTGTTTCCAAGAGAATTCAACGTTATAGATATTTGGGGGAAATTAGAGTGTCCAGAATTCAACATTATAGATATTTTGGGGAAATTAGAGTGTCAAGAATTCAACATTGTAGATATTTTGGGGAAATTAGAGTGTCAAGAATTCAACATTATAGATATTCTGGGGGAATTAGTGTTTCCAAGAATTCAACATTATAGATATTTGGGGGAAATTAGAGTGCCAAGAATTCAACGTTATAGATATTTTGGAAAATTAGAGTGTCAAGAATTTAACATTATATGTCTTTTGGCAAATTAGAGTGCCAAGAATTCAACACTATAGATATTTGGGGGAAATTAGAGTGTCAAGAATTCACCATTGCACACATTTTTCTATAATCAAGTATTTTGATGTTACTTTTGGAAATTTGTAATTTTTCTATAGCATGAAAGGTGTTAACTAAAATATTTTCCCCTGGAAGGATAGATAAGTATTCTAAGAATTAAGATTCTGCGGATTAGAACTGACATAGTAACAATATTCTAGTGTCTCAAGCCTTCAAATTATTATGGAGAACACTTTCAGTTATTCACTTTTCAGATTCTTTCTCTAGAAACCTTCTATATTTCTCAATACTTCTTCTTAAAGATACAAAGTGTTTCAAGAACATTTCCCTCACTTCGTGTAATAAATTCTCTTTTTTTTTCTGCAGAAGATGAATTTTTTTATTAAAGTAGAAAGTATGCCAGACGCGACAGCCAATTATTTTCACGATCTTCCGGTTTTTCACGAAAGACGCGGCACTTGGTAATCCAGTCGAGTGCAAGTTACGAAGCCCTCACACCTGATCGAGCGCCGTCCTATTTAAAGTGTCGCAGTTCACACTTGGCTACTCTTGGCTGATCGTCGAATCGGTGACAGTAATACGCGTTAATAACTGTTCCATTATTTTTTATTCCCGGTGCGATCGACCGAATGGTGACTCGTCTCCACGCTCGAGCGATCGAACTGTATATCCTCCTTTCGTGTTGTCGCGTATTACATAGAAATTTCGATAGATCGCTAAGAACGTGACAGTCGTTTCTCGGATTTTCGTTCAGCCGAATATGGAGGAACCTCGGAATCGCGATTTAAAGAACTGAAAATAGTAAATGAAATTGTAAAATCTGAAGAAGGTAAAAAGTAGAAATGCGAAAGCTGTGTAAGCCTACTGTGACAAATTCAGAATCACAATTTAAGGAACTGAAAACAGCAAATGAAATTTTAGAATCAGAAGGAAGTAGAAAATAAAAATCCAGAGTCCAAACTACCGTGACAAATTCAGAATTACAATTTAAGAAATTGAAGACAGTAAATGAAATTTGGAAATCAGAAAAAAATAGAAAATAAAAATCCAGACCCTGAGTTACTGCGACAAATTCAGAATTCCAATTTAAGAAATTGAAGACAGTAAATGAAATTTGGAAATCAGAAAAAAATAGAAAATAAAAATCCAGACCCTGAGCTACTGCGACAAATTCAGAATTAAGATTTAAGAAATTGAAAACGGCGAATGAAATTTTGAAATCTGAGAAAGATAAAAGATAAAGTAGAGTGCGCAAGACTGAAAGCTGTAAATGAAATTTTGAAATTTGAATGAAAAATTTTTGAAATAGATGGATCGAAAAGTTTGCCTCGATTCCGTGGCAAGGCTCGCCTCTTAAGGTTCATTTCTTTCGCTACTTTCACGATCCCAGACTCCCGACCTCTGACGTAAATATTCGACGCGTTCCGCACGCACAGGGCGGAAGTTACGGTGCGCCATTACGTAATTGCCAGGCTGAACCGGCGCTTATCTCTCGGCCGCGGTTGATCTGAATCTCATTGACTCGATAATTATATAATTCGTCGTATCGACGCGGCTGGTTGGCTGGGAATCGCATTGAGGAAGCAACTGTTTCGTGTATCGCTAAAAGTGCATCACAGTACTGTGGTTGTATAAAACTTGATAATAAATATATTTTATAACAATAACTATAAACACACGTAAAAAGAAATAATGATAATTTGATCAACGCTCGTTAAATATATCTCGCAATAAATTCTCTTACGTACTCACTGGTATCAATAACAACGCGCTTCTCCTGTTTTTTACTCGCAGTTACTCTGTATGATCCGCTCGTTTACCAAATCTCGAGACGATTCGACATACACACTACATTCACGCCATCACTCACAACTTATTATTAAACCAATTCCACAAGTACGTTTTCGGAATTTTTAACGAATCTGAAACTCCAAGATGTTCCATTCATTTCTTCGTTGCACACTTCAAGAAATTCTGTGAACTTCGTTTCTTAAGGCTGCCATTTATTGGGTCGGTATTTTAACAAATTTTTAATCTGTTTTAAAGAAATGGTCGGTTGTTAATATAAAACGTCAGGACGTAATATAAGTGGTTAGTGTTACATCGATTGATACAAACGCTGTCAGTTTTTGAAGTAACCTAACCTAACGTAACCAAGAATTTAAATTTTATTGACCAAGAAACAAATTAATACCGACCATCTAATTAATTATTTATAATGACCAAAATATTCATTTTTACTGGCTATTTATTTAAAAAAAAATACATTATCATTAATTTAGAAAAAAAACTGACCAAATAGATAAAAATGATTTCTATATCATTACCTTTTGCAGTTACTATTTTTCTTTTTGTAAGTTTCAAAAGACTTGGTCCTAAATGTTCAAAAATTTTCAGAGAAACTACTTGCAATTACATTTTACCTACTATTAAATTATAGATGTGTATAACAGCATTTCTAACAAAATCCTCTATTAATCCAATTTAGCCTAACCATCCTTCCATTTTGATTTTCCTCCCCCGTAATTTTCCTGATTTTCGTCTTTGCTACTTTCTGCCCCAAAAAATCTCAGAAGCGTTTTCATTTCTTAGTTATATTGTAATCGTGTCATCTTTTCCATTTTTTCTCTACACTTCCGGTAGTCGGTCTGTCGTAAGCGGTTTTAAAGTATGAAAGAAGAAAAATCTGTTTTTGAATAAATTTCTCTGAAATATGAAATCCAAAGGAGCGTTCAAACGATCAATATATATATATTTTTCCTTTTCCTTCCTTTAGATTATTAGCGACGTCGAACAGACATTGTTGTTTCTGTGGATTTGGTTTTACTAATGTGCTGTGAACGATGGCGTGAATGTCGTGTTTGTTTTGAATATATGTGGACATTCTGGGAGTCGGTGTGATCTATGGCTGATGCCCGAAAAGGCTTGAGATTGACTTACGGGCGGTGAGTTAGTAGGAATGGGAGAGTAAACGGTAGAGCAGCGTGGTTGATGAAAACAATAAGAGAGTGAGAATAAGTGAGATGTAATAAGAGAGCATTATTCAGCTGATCAATGTTCCCTTTAACCCTCTCGCGACGGCAGAACTAGCCATCAGCACGCCACTAACGGACGGGTCGTCGTGCCATTAGTGCCACACCATGAGTGTCTCGCGTTTTTCGAGCTCCCAGTGTGTCCGTGTGAAATCTTAGAGGATTTCGTTGGAACAGCAGAGGACTTAAGGGTGTATCGGATAAAGGGAATGTTGTCGAGGCCTTGTTCTGTATTTTAAAATAATTCTTCACTTTGAGTTGTCGAGGCGCGAGCCAATGCGACGCGCTTAGTGGATGCCGGATATAACCGGCGCTAGTCGCAAGAGGGTTAATGTATCGTTATCTTCGTTGTGCAATTGTCCTTGTTAAATACATACGTGTTAAAAATATTCGACCACGTGTTAACTACCCACAGTTTCCCTATATTTTGTCCATTAATTTTGTTTCTCTGATAAAGTCAAGTAAGTTAAGTATTTCGTTGTGGTTCAGATTTTCTTTAAGGGAAGGTTCCAATTTGTATTTCTTACGGAAGAAGCCACACTTACGGCAGACCAATATTAGATAGTGTGTCATAACCGATGTGTTACACTCTTTGCATGATAGAGCGGGTTCCTTCGTTAGTAGATAGCTGTGGGAGATTTTGGAGTGTCCTATTCAACCAATACATATTGTCAATATTTATCGACAATACATTCAGTTTCAATTCAGTTTCATTGCTCGTTTAAGCTCCCCTGAACCCTAGAGCGGTCCTCGGGTCTTTTTTGACCCACCGCCTTTTTATGTTTTCAGTAATTTCCGCTGTTACCAAGCTTAAGTTCCTTAACATTATTTTAAACGTTTATCTAGGTTCATATGTCGCGTTGGAAAGAAAAATTATTACACACAAGGTCTTAGGTCCTTTTTAGGTCCTAAACGAAGAACGCAGTAGGGTTAACAATGAGAAAAGACAGAAAAAAAATTCCATTCGTAATTTATACTACTAATCCAAGCGAAACTGTCCTCGCTAGCAGAAGGAACAATTAACAGAACTGCTTATCTCGAGCAATCGATCGAGACAAAGTTAATTACACGAACAGATAGCTCGTAACAGAGAGACCCATCGGGACGAGCCTCGTCGATTTTCTTCCTCTAATTATGCAGAGACAAACGGCAACGCGTCGACGACGTGCACACGAGGATGCAGGTTAAATTAATTAACTCAGGGCAACGTGAAATCTGCGTAAGGATTTAATTAGAACTAAACTCGGACTTTTTGGAGTCCGGGGGAGAACGGTGATTAACCGTAACGGATTTGAACCGTGAGTTCATGCCAATTAATTAGCTTCTATACTGTATCGCCGTGCGTTGCACGCGTTGAAACTCCGAGAGGCGTTGATTACAGGAAAACGGCGAACGTTTGTGTGTCGGGCTCGTTCGTGACAACAGGCCGTCTTGTTATACCTATGGAAATTTCTTGCATTTTCATGCGTTTCGCGTGTTCCTCGTTAGGGCCTTACGAAGTCACGATTGGTAATTGGTAGCTATTTTAATTGAAAGATGTTGCCCAGTTGTTGAATTGTTGGCAAAATAGCTGAATCGTGGCCGATTGTTAGCGGCTCGAAATATACACGGAGGAGTTTCAACCACGTCTTGATTAACGTGTTCGACTAATTTCCTGCGATTCTTCGATTTTGTTGCTTAATTGCTAATTAGCATCTAATTTTCCAAGATTACCATCTAGGATTTTGTAAGATCTGTTTGCAGAGGATTGTTCGTAACAGTGAAATCAGGAGGCGCGGCGATTTATACGCGGTGGAATTTTTGGATAATGGAAGAAGGTGATCGATGAGAAGCTTCGGGTGACTTTCGGTTTATGCGATTTTTGATATTTGCTGTCGGACACTTTTGCAGGTTTGAAAATCGTGGGGAAGTAAGGGATCGCGATAAATGGCTCCTGTTATTCAGTAATACCGCAGGATTTGCAGCTTTGAATTTTAGATCTCGAAAGATGGTATTTTAATTCTTCGAAGTGAAACCTTTAAGCGTTTTTAAAAAGTTATGGAAAATTCAATACATAGACATTCTTAACTCCTCGATTATTAATTTCATTAAAGGAAGGATCTTAATTTAATTCTGTTTCAGGTAGAATTAATAAGTAGCCCCTTTTTCAGATTCTCCAAATTTGAAAAAAGAGAGAAAAAAAGAAAATCAATATTATTCTCTTACATTCCACTAAAAATATTATAATTTGCAGTCTAAGCTTCACAAAGACAATCAATCCAACTATTAAACAAGACCAACGAAAATAATTCTAACGATTGGGTCAATTACAGAAATAATTAAAAAATGTAATGCATCGTTCGGTTTCGTGAAAACAATCTCCCATGGAGACGCGGGAAATATTGTAATTCCTATTCCAAATTTCACAAAACTTTCCAATCCAACAATTAACAAAAATGAAAAAGAAATATTCTAATGACTGGATCACCTACTGTGTCATTAATGAAAATCCAAGAAAATTCTGTAGCAACGACGACATAATGGTCTTACCCGAAAAATTAGGAAAGGTTGTTTAATTATTACAGAAGGCGCTTATATTTTTTTTTATCAAATTTAACAGTTCGAGCTAAATTATAAAATTCGACATGAACTTATGGAATGACCTAATGCAAAAATTCTGTGCTTCTTGGACGCAATGGAGACGCGAGAAATATTGTAAAATATTCACTGTTTACACTCCAAACTTCAGAAAGACTCCCAATCGATCGATCCAACAATTGAGGTACCCAGAAGCCAAAGTGACTGACTCCATAAAATAAAATTTCTTAAATTCCTTTTATTTATGAAAAATTAAGCGCCAAGCGTGTATGTACTTTGCTATTAAAGCTGAGGGATTATCAAAAAGTGGAGTTAATCATTAAGGCTTTTCAATTAAGAAAAAAAATGAAAGAAAACGTAATTCTGTCAACTGGATCAACTACAAAACTAACGAAGGAACGTATGGATCGTTCTGTTTGGTGGATGCAATCGAATTCGATCGATTTACCGTGGAGACGCGAGACGCTCTCGTAACGAGACGAAAGTTTCGCGGGAAAGCCGCGGGACGAGACACGGCCATCACGAGATAGACACGTGTTGCAGGAGAAATCTGCGAACGGAGCGGCTGTTTGATAGAGCAATTTCAACTTTCTCGACGATACGGCGCACCGTTGCCTGGATAGCTGTCCGTCCGCCGCGACTGGAAAGTGCGCGAACCAGAGGAATATCGATTTCCTCGATTTCTATTAAATTTCGACGAATAGCCAGAGACACCTCTCGCAGCTCGAATTTTCGATTTTTCCTCGGGCGAACGCGGCATCCTTTCGATTAATTTGCATATCGGTAGTCTCGAGGAGTAGTCTGACAATTTAAACCTTCCGAACGAGATAAATGTCAATTTATGTGCGCAATTTTATTACAACTGAAGAACCCAGATTTTCCATTTCGAATTTGATTTTTATCCAATCTTGAGGAATCTCTTGAAAGACTCGTACTATTTTCCTTTTCTTCCTGAAAGATCGTAGCGAAGAACGGGAAGAAATACGCGTAGTCTGAGAAGTGGGTACTGAGCACTCGAATTTAGGTAATCTTTCTGCGTGAAATTTTATGAAATTTACACAAATTGTTGCGAATCTTCCAAATTTAATATGACGAACCCAGATTTTCGCGGTAGAATTAGATTTTTATCCAATCTTGAAGAATCTCTTGAAAGACTCGTACTATTTTCCTTTTCTTCCTGAAAGATCGTAGCGAAGAACGGGAAGAAATACGCGTAGTCTGAGAAGTGGGTACTGAGCACTCGAATTTAGGTAATCTTTCTGCGTGAAATTTTATGAAATTTACACAAATTGTTGCGAATCTTCCAAATTTAATATGACGAACCCAGATTTTCGCGGTAGAATTAGATTGGTTAGACTGGTATACAATTCGAGCTTAACATTTTCCTTCTTTTTCTAAAAGAGCAGAGTGAACAAAGATCGCCAAAATAAGTATAAAAATGAGTAAATTAATTTTTAATTCATTCCCAGAGGAGATAGAACGGTGGAATTCTTTCCTGGATAGAAATCGACAACTGTTGATAGATTAATGAATCGCACGAATGAGTCTAATTCAGTCTTACGTCCTTCTTATTCGCAAACGTAACTTGTGGAAACTTTCTTCACTATCTGGCTGGACGTTC
>NW_017100220.1:788593-791079 GCF_001263275.1 Habropoda laboriosa
CGTCGACCTGTTCCCCGAAACGCGTCTGGGCCGATAATTAGAAAAGATTCCATCAATGTTGAGCTCTCGAATGAATATTTATCACGTCTTATGAGATTTTCGTACAAGAAGAAATTCGATTCACGGCTAATAACTTGGTTCTAAATTCTTCAATATCGATGATAATCATTTGTTATACTTTAAGCTGAAATTGCCGGATTTTAATGAAGCATCGATCGCAATTAACTCTGTCTTTCTTCTATCGTTTTGAATAATTGTTCGTCAAACGTAAGAATATTTTTGGTATTCTCTGAATTAATCCCAATTAATTCTATCCTTATTCATATATGAACTACTCAGAAGGCAAAATGATTAACTCCACTTTAGAATCAAAGCACATGCTTAACTTTCCATAAATGAAAACAATTTAATAAATTTCATTTGGCGAAGTTGGCCATTTGGCTTCTGAGCGACTCGTCTCATTCATCAAACACAAAACAATGAAAAATATATTATGAAATCTCCATAGAAATATTTTTGGCATTCTCCAAATTAATCGCAATTAATTCCGTCCGTATTCTATCGTTTCGAAAAATCATTCGTCAAAAACAAAACAGTGAAAAATATCTATACTATGAAATCTCAATAGGAATCTCCATAGAAATATTTTTGGTATTCTCGAAATTAATTCTCTTATTCTACCGTTTCGAAGAATCATTCGTCAAACATAAATTAGCAAATAAATAATGAAATAAAATAAAAAAATTACGAACCAAATCTCCGTAGAGATACATTTGCTAATTTCTAAATTGCACGAATTGCAAACTTTCAACGGACGTTCAACGATAAAACACCGGGCTAATCGAGGAAATTTCGCGGAATAAATATCGTTAATGCGGATACGATTTCGAATATAATCACGTTCGAATTTAAGATTCATGGGATCGACACACTTGCAGAGGGGGGGCGGATGGATATTCGAGTTGAAAGAGGCCTCGAAACGTTAACAATGGCTTTCGAATGCAATTTTATCAGGCCGTGAGCGCTTGTTGTTTATTCAATTGTTGCGTGTACACGGAACAAAAGCCACAATCCGTGCATTTATCGCCGGCAAAATTCGATTGTAATTTATGACGATTCACGTGCTCATTAACTGCACGGTATTGAATATTACTCGATGCGAAACGAGATCGCGAAATAAACGATCGGCACCCGCGGTTGGACATGTTCAATGAAAACGGACGCATCGTACGTCGGACTAAGGTAAACCCGATGTTTCCGCGTAATACCTCGGTGTTGTTCAACATAAAGGATCATCGAGGCTTGATGGAATCGTGATTCGTTGCCGATTTCAACGGAATTCCATTCCGTCGTTCCGGATTACGTTCAATTTGAAGGTGGACAAATGGTGCCTACCTACATCAATAAACAGATCTACATAAGAAAAAATTTCAATAATCTCATTGAAACAATGTTTCAAAATGACCAGATAACAGACGTAAAAGGTGTTTTTTCCTCGTAACTCGAGGTGCGCGCGAGAAAGTCGAAGCTGTTGGAGCACTTTGACGGAAAAGCGACGGGCACGCGGCCTAAGAACGGCCGTAAATTTGACGCGCGCGTGTAAACGTCCGCGAGGCAGCGCGTAAAAGCGTCGCGCGCGTCTCTTAGCCTCATGCATAAATGCATCGTTCGCATTGGTAGACGCTGATACACGCAGCCGTCGAGCGCGACCCCGCGTCGCGGAACGACTGCCATCGCGACGCCTGCAACCGGCAGAAATTGCACTCACAAAAGTCGCACCTTTTCGCGAGTTATCCTGCGGACCGAGTTCCCCTTTGCGTTCCTCAAAATCGCGTGAAAAATTAATTTAAGAGAAAAGAAAACGATATCGACATCGAATGAAACGAAGGAGTAAAGAAAAAACAGGGATGAATTAATTAGGAGAGTGAGAGATAGGCGGAAGTAAGCGAAGAGGCAACGCAGAAGTTGAAAAATATGATAAATAAAAGGAGTGACGGAGGAGAAAAAGTGGCGAATGAGAGAAATTACGAAGCCGCATAAAGAAAGAAATTGGAGATGTGAAATTCAGAATGAGAATCTTCTTTCAGGCTACGATCGAATATTTCTCCGTTATGATTGAGAATAATATTCGTAAAATGCTTTGCCTGGATTTTCGCTGGTTATCTGAGAATCGCTATCTTTTTATCAATTAACCGCATGCTACTTGGAAGATGGAAAGATAAAATTTCACCGGAGCTTTTCATTTTCTCTCTGAAGAGAGAAATTCGAAAACCAGGTGACTGTTATTGCGATGAAATTTATAGAACCGGTTACTTACGTTGCGTAATATTGACAATCAACATTTCGCGATTATTTTGATGATTTTTAATAGAAATCGATAGCCAGTGCCGTGGGAGCGTATCTATTAAATACACTCCATTTTGATCTTTCGTTATAATAGAAGAATTCTCCGAATTTATATTTATTATTATTTCAAATTTTACGTA
>NW_017100220.1:791790-829516 GCF_001263275.1 Habropoda laboriosa
GTTCTTTTATAAATAATACCGACATAATATTCTTGTGAATAAAAAGGTTCTCTCATAAATAATACCCAAATAAAACCGTAATCGAATATTCTTAAAAATGGAAAAAATTCTTTCACAAATAGTACCGAAATAAAATCAAGATCGAGTATTCTTAAAAATAAAAAGAATCTCTTATAAATAATATCTACCCAAGTAAAATAAATATCCAATACCTACTAATCAAATTTCCTATCGAAGCATACCTGCTCGCCCCGCAAAACCAGCATCGGTAGTGTAAATCAAAATGCTACCACGGCGACTGGCTGCCGTCTAAACAAACAAATAAATATTGAACGTTGGTCTGGCACGTACCGTGAAGCCGATGCCGACGGTCGCTGCGAAGTTTCTAGGTTGGAATTTCCCGGTGTCGAACTGGACCAACAGGGATGTCTTGCCCACTCCACTGTCGCCCAGAAGGATTGTCTGCAAACAAAAAAGAGAAAAATCTCGGTTCCCGGCTGTGCTATCGACTTCTTATCGAGTGAACGTTGCTTGAGTTCAGATATCCTCTTTATTGGACGCGATTTATCCACACAATGACGATAAAATGTTTTAAGGAGACACTTTGCGGAGGATCTTGACACTTTTGACAATTTTACATTCTTGAAACTTCGTTCTAAACGATGTGAATTGAATTACGATTTGTAAACACGATAGGAGATTAATTTTGAATTAGTAATGGGAAAGAAATGGAAATTATTAAATTTCAATTCTAAACTCTAGGAAATGGGTGTGTTTCCTAAAAAATTGGTTGTTTCTGTGACATTTCAGACCAATGCAAAGATTCTAAAATAAATACTGCTCTTAATATGTTTTAATCTCTTCCAAGTATTTGCACACTTATAAGAAGTTTTCAGTAAGATCTCACCCTACCTACCCAAAAATTGAAATCACCTCAAAAAATAAGCCAACTTTTTATAAATACTTTTGCAGCCGATCGTTTCCAAGATTCTTCAATCACCCAATTTCCTCTTACAGTCCCAACATCTTCCAATTCAAATTGCTCCAATTAACCCTTTAACTCTACGTTCTCAAGAAACAGCTGCTTACTTACAAAACGAGTATATGTGAGCCTGTACTAAACAATTTTCGCCCAGTGTAACGCATCGGAGAAAGGACGACTATCCACTGAATATACTCTCAAGTAAAACGAGCTTTGAAAATTGAAGGCCTATAAATGTACCCTCATCCGTCTTCCCCTATACTCTCCCTCCGTTATTACACCAAAATGATACACCACCGAGCACACTGTCACATTCAGCACAGCAAATATCCACCGCGAATTACATCCACTACGGCAAGCAAGCAAGCATTTTTCACACGTAAAATGCACCTGCGTTCCAGATTTCAATCGTACTCCTTATCCTCCGATATGCAAAAATCGCGTCGCTCACATCACGTATATAATTTCACCCTTAAACTGTTCCGCAGTCAAAGGTTACATACCCGAACCCGATATTACGATCAAGCAACGTCGTTCTTTCCAGTTTTCCTCGCTTCCAGTTTGTAACTTCACAAACGAAGCGTCGTCACACGCACAGTTCGATTTCTCCTTTGCCGCGCTGTGTGTGGTCCCATAAAGGCTGCGGTCGGCAGTCAACTTTGTTGCTCTGTGGCGTTCCTCGATAGCAACACCTGTACCCCGGCAATAATCGTCTGACCTGGCCACGCGGCGGATTATTACATTACCCAGCCGGGATGGCACCTGCTTCTCCACAGGTATATCCTACAACGAACGTCTCTCTACGCGTGCACCACCTCGGTGTACACGTGTCCGCCGGTGTGTAGCTCGTGCAACTATCCGTTTATTGCGCACGGTTGTAGGCGTCGTGGCGCGAAACGAACGGCCACCATTATCAACCTGTTCACGAAGATGAATCACAACGACACGGAGAACGACCGTCCCGCGATTTTTCTCCCACGAGAGGATGCCTGCTGGATTCTTAGACGAGAGAAGAGAATCTTGAAACGTGTGCCGCTTTGACCCTTTTACCGCCGCGGATTTTAGCACGTGACGCGCTAAATGTAGGTAGAGGTTTAATCGCGACCGTAAAATCTCTCGTTCTGACGTTTTTTTAATTTTGTGGAAATTAAGGTGGAAGTATGCGAAGGGCAAAAATTAAGGATTGAATTCGGGGGGAGCGACACGGTGCTGGCAAATGCGAAGCGTCTGTAGGTGTCAACGACAGTGAAAGGGTTAAAAGTGGATTTTCCGATTTTTCAAATCTTACGAGGGAATATGTGGGACTCACACGCCGATTTCGATGAAATTTATGTGGGAGATAATTTGTGGGAAAATATTTGACACGTATTTTTTGTTATTGCCAATTGTCCATGTTGAAGGGGTGAAAAGAGGCCTCAAAGTTGAGGGTCGAGGTCATATTTTTTGGAGAATTAGAGGATCTGGGAAAAATACTTCGATCACACTGGGCATTCGCTCACATAAAGAATTTTATAATATTTAAGAACATTGAAGAATAATATTAAGGATAATAATATTTAAGAATATTGAAGAATAATAATATTTGAGAATATTCAATTTTTCAATATGTCATTTGAGGACTTTTTTCACCCTTTCAATATGAACGATTGCCTTTAAAAAAGGCAAAAAAAGGTTCCATCAAAATCGGCGTGTGTGGGTCCGACATGTCTCCTCGTTGATACCTATACGACGGCGTTCAGGTATTTACCAGACGCTGCGACAAATGAAGAATACCTTGGAATGCTGAAAAGCTGTAAAGTGAGTTTGTACATGCCGCGCGAATGGGAGTTCTTGGGTAATTCTGACTTGCGATTAACTTCGCGTTACGAGATGCTTTGAAGTTTCCCGGGATGTGTTAACGATTTTTCTATTTTCTTTCCTTTGTATTCCACTCAACGAGGAGGCTTTTCTTGTTTAATATTCAAGTGAACGATGTTTATTGGGAATTTTTGTTGAAATTAAACGGTAAGCGTATTCGTGAAGCGGCTGGGTACATACAAAGCTATAAAATGATGGCCGATAAGGGGTGTACGAGTCGCGTTGAGACGAAGCTGGTCATTCGGGAGGTATATTTCGATGAGAAGATAAGAAACAAGTTGCTCCAATATCAAACTGTTTATTCCAATGGAGGAATGCTTGTTATCTTAAGGAGAAGTGTATCGTGTAGGACAAAAGGAGAAAGGTAATTGCAGCTTCGAGGTGGCAAGATTTATGATAACGGTGTAATGAAATGTTGTCCGTGAGTCTGACAGGAATATCAATAACTCGACTGTTATTAATAATTGTTTAGGGTGGGAATGTGTTAGTGAGCAATGTGTTGTTTGAAATTTCACCGTGGTAGGCACGGTGTTGTAAAAGTGTACAGGGTGACCCAAGAAACTTGAGGACTTTCTTCGAACCTTAGAAAAAATTGTATATTTAACCCCTTAACATATGATTTCTTTTCTGACTACGCATCTAAGCGTCAGCCATTTAATGTTTTAGTACTGTACCAGGTAACTAAAGCTAATCTCTTACAGATTAATCACATTTAGGTATCCTTGATCTTACAAATTAAAACGAAAGTTAGGATTACGATGAATTTTTCTCGCATCTTCACCGGAATCTCTGCCACGTGTCTGACGCGTTGCTGTTAAAGGGTTAAATATGCATAACTTTCGTAAATCAGAGTTTCTTTACTTAAATTTTTCTGTAGATACGAGAGTTGCTTTTTACTTTTTTAAATGAAGCTATAGTATTCTTCAAATGTCAATTTTTTTTTGGATTAATGGTCCTTCCTTAAAAGTAGGTACGATGTTACACAACTTCGGTTGAATTGTATTGATTTGCACTATTGAATGTAAATAGTGGCTAGAAAATTATGTAGGTACTTTTGTCTAAACTTTCTTTGTTCGTAACTTTTTAACACCAGAACAACCGGAGTTAAATGTGATAAATGTTTTCCCTTCTGGTATGTTTAGGGAAGACTACGTAAAGAACTTCGAATTTAAAATCATTAATGGAAAATAAATTCGTATGTGTAATTATTCCTTTAGTTCAACAAAAGGCACTATATACTTGAACATGAGTATCTTAATAATTTCTGTAATTTAAAGTAAGAAATCTGGAATCCGTCATTTTGACGGAGTTGGTAATTCTAGTATTAACAAACGGCTTGTATTACGACTCTAGTATTAAAAAATGCTTTTTTGTGAATACTTATCGTTTATTTCTTGCGTATTTTTAAATTTCTCACGATTCCTTCTAACAAAATATATTGAAAACATGCAGATAAATGAACTCTGGCTTGTGAAAGTTAAGCACCTACATGAAGTTCAATTTCAGCCTAAAACAATTTTTTCCTTTTAATTCAAGGAAACTCCTGAAATTTTATGGTGTGAAAGTTAAGCACCTACACTACCGGCCAAAAGTTTGGAATCACCTCCCACTTTTCATCAATATTAAATCTGCTGCGAATTTTTTATAGATTTAAAGTTCATCTCAATTCTACATTTATCAATTTATCTCATATCAATTGATTCGAAGGCATGAACAGGTTGCGTCGAAATGGAAAGGTGGTCATTTTCGAGCTCTAGATGCGAAGATAGCGAACGGTCGGGCATAGAAATGGTTATTAAGCGTGTTATCCTGTTAGAAGTACATATCTGCCCTGGTGAAACTCCGTAACATCGTCGGGGATATTAATTGTAAGAGAAAGTATCGTGGGTCATGGGGAAAATCGAGGGAATAAAGAAAAATGGCACGGAGATTCGATTTAATCGGTCGATTTACCGAGAAAAGGTTTCAAGATTTAAATTTTTATACTCGTAATGAGAATAATGATTGATAAACGTAATAACTGTGTTAGTATGGAACTACGGTTTCTAAAAGCAAGGCCTGAAGTAGTAGGAGGTTTTTTTCTACCATAGATTTATTAGGACTAAATAGCATTTTTTATTTGAATATTTTTGTAGTAGAAAATTTATAGGTTATTGAACAACGAGCTTGCCAAGAAACATCTTCCAACTCGACCAAACAGACGTGAGCGTTTTTAAAACTATTTATTGTAATCAATTCCATTTGATAGCAAACTAATTTCTAAAACTTTAGAAGTACCTACTTAACAAGTGTTCAATCTATTAAAAGAACACAACCCTTCTATCTTTCTTATACGAGAAGATTCTCCATCATTCTGAAAGAGTCAAATTCTAACTTCACAGAAAAGAAGATGACAGAAATAATATTATAATGTAAAATCAACTAACCGAAATCTAACCTAACCTAAAAATTCCAATAACCTACTAACCAAAAAACAACGAAAACGAAATTTTACTCTTAAATTCAAGGCTCGAACAAAGCACACACGCACAAAAGTAGATTAAAGTGACAAAAACATAATACCACTAATATTTTCCCCTAATTAAACATTTCAACGTCACTTTCCAACTTCCTCTAAAAATTCTCCCCAAGCTCATACTTTCCTCAAACCCCTCATATCTCTATCGTCCAATTTCCTCGCGTATTGGCCATAAACTTCTGCCAATCCCACAAACACCAAGGTGTCAAATAACACGCGAGACACCAAAGTAACCAAACATCTTCCATCAATCTTCCCCGCTGCAATCGATCAAAATCCCACCTATACGATCGAACCTACCCAAGGCAGACCCCTGAAACGTATTAAAAGAAAACGAGAAAAAAGGAATGACTCAAAAGGCGAGGAAATTACACGTTCGAAAAAGAGACCCAGCTGCGCGACGCGTATCCCCGGGGGTAAAACGCAGGTGGAAGCGGTCGGTCGTAATGTAATAATTTGCCCCGTGGCTCGGGTCAAACAGCGAGTTCCGTTTCGCAGGTACGACAAAGGGGGGCCGAAGGAGAATGAAAGAGAGAGCAGAAGGAAGCGTCGCGAATAATTTCGGGGCCGTCCACCGATGGATGGAAATTTATGACGCTGCAGTAAAAGTCCAACCGGCTAATTCTGTTACCTTTATGAACCTCGCAGATATAACCTGGTCTACGGTGATCATTTCACGTTTGTCCGCCTTTGTTAGGGATCCTTTTTCTGTCTTTTCACAATTTTTTTTCTGCTTTCTTTTCTTTGCGGTTTGTTTAGGGTGAAACGGATGAAGGAGGTGGAGTCTAGAGGGATTTAGGATGGTTTAAAATAGGAAGGACAACGGATAGGGATAATGGAGTGGTTTGAGAGGATTTATGCAACTTTTGGTCGATTAGGGAACCAAAGAGTTAACGGATTTAAGTGTGATTGAATTTCGCTTTCTTTCTTTTCAATTTATTGGATTGTTGATTTGGTGAAAGTTTCTTTGTATGTAGAGGGAATTATGGAATTATGGGTTACTGTGGTAACGTTAAGTTAGGTTCGAACCAAAGGGTTAACAGATTTACGTGTGATTTAATTGTTTTTCTTTCATTTATTGGAATGTTAGTTGGTGAAAGTTTCGTTGTACGTACATTAAAGTTTGAGATAGATATTTTTGACTATAGTTATGGTGTTACGGATCGCAATATGGCCGTCGCGATACTAATCTTTGTTCCTGTTCTTGAGTCGAACCACTCGAGGAATTTAGTTGGGACACGGAACTTAACCGTTTGAATGCCAAGGAGCACGGTCGCGCTCCTCATATTCGACATCGAAAAGTGTCACCGCATCGAGCCACGAAGCGTAAATTTTATTCTATTTTTTTTATAAAAAATTGCACATAAATCTTGCACATAATCAATTTTGCCTTTGTTTCGTGTTATTTCCAAATAGTCGTATGGAGGAAAATGTCCAAAACAAAATTTTTGTAATTTTTCGACATCAAATGAAAGAAGCGCGATCGCGCCGCTTGGCGCTTTTGGATTGGGAAATAACAAAGACCCGTGGCATTCAAACGGTTAAGTAGTGCATGAGAACTTTGAGGAAATAATGTACGAAAAGAATGAACTATTTTAATACTGTATGTATTTTGTCAAAGTACGACTATGCGAGAATGTAACGGTGTTCAGTGTTTAACCCTCGGAAGGCGAATGCTTTTAGACGGACGCGGGAGTATTAGCGGAAGACTAACATATTTATCTGCATTTATTTGACATGTTTTTCGATATGATAGAAAATTGAAAATTCAAGGGCTGTTTTCACCCCGAAGAACCGAAATTGGGCCGATAAAAAAAATTGCCCGATACTTCTCTCGAGGTCCCCTACAAACAAAGTTTCAAGAAAATCGGACATTTCGGGTTACCGAAGTTCCCTTGTAAGTACGCGCTACCGAAAAATAAGTCCGACCAGTACGAGTAACATGCCTACGGAAAATACGACCGCGAAGAGTCAATCTATAAATGCTTATATTTAGGAAACTGTTAAATATCGACAAATATAAAATTCACGAACAAGTGGCGATAAATTTTAGAAAATTTTTCTCCCATTTAAATGTTCTACTTTTATCAGAGGGATCTTTTCCTTTTTTTTTAAATTGGTTATTTAAAGTCGCATCAGCCACATTTATGAGTTATCAGCGACTTAATGTCTAGGTTCACAGTTTATTACACAATTTGGTGTGCTTTAAGTAGTTCGGTAAATTCTGAATCGATTCGAATAAACGAAATTTTTTAATTTCCACGACCGTGTCGAGGAAATTCTACATATTCGTTGGAGAAACGAGCGACGATCGCTCCTCCTCGACGAGGGAAAAGCTCACGATTAGGCGAACGTAACAGCGAGGAACCCTAAAGCGAAACGAGAAGCTTTTGCGACACAAAAGAGGCGCGATCGCTCTTTCGCGTGAAACGGGCCATCGAAAGTTCGTTTCGTCGTTCCTTTTTTCGTTCATGCTGTATTGGATCTCTTGCATGATCGCCTCTGGTTCACGCTCATGGAGCAAGCGGGCGTTAGCCGAAATTTTGGACTTGAAAATCGAAGGAGAAGCTGGGAATCGAGGAGAGAATTTGTCGAATAATTCCAGCGTCGGATGTTTGGAAAAAAGTTTGAGGGAGAAGCTCGAACGAAGGTTGAATTTGGTCACGCTTTCGAGAATATCAGATGCTGATTGTCTTTGTTCGAGTGATCACAGTTTGGTACTTTTGGGAGGAATGCTTCAACATTTCCTTCCATCAGCTCGATAATTATAAATACCTAGAATTTGTCATGAAAACCTGACGATTATAAATTTTGTCGTTTATATAGGTACCTACTTTATTCGCAAAATATATTAAATTTCACATTCTGTAGAAGTGGCGTTCGAAAAGGTGTCATTTAAGTGAAATATAAATTTCGGGTGCAAAGTGTTCAATCGAAAGTTACCAAAAATTGATATTAGATTTTATTGCAGCAGCCTAATTTGTTTGAAGAAACTCTTAGAGACTCTTTATAATATTGCAACACCTTAAAAATGAAATCGCACAAATCCGAAATTTGATAATACATTCTTTGTTGTATTGAAAGTGAAAAATGATTAAAATTTGGTTAAGAAAGCTATTATTTATTAAAAACACGTAATTTTTCCAAACATACGTCATTTCCAGATTTATGCAACACCAATTTCTACGCATACATTGTATCAGTTCTGTTTCTCTAAAAAACTAATTCCACAGATCCATTTTTCATTCGTTTAAATCAGGGGCGCCCAAAGTGCGGCCCGCGATCTTGAATTTACAGAGATAATTTACATTTTTACAACCAAATAAATAAATTGTATCATATTATAATTAAAACTTGTTCAGTTACAAAAATACTAATATCTTGTTATTATACAGATTGTATATACTTTATTGCTTAATCGCCCGCCAAATATTTTCGAATGTACAATTTGGCCCACCTAGGCAAAGCTTCGGGAACCCCTGATTTAAGTGTTTACATCGGTTCAATGATTATTCCGTAACGTGCAACCACAGACACGAAGAAAAAACGAAAAAGAGAAAGAAAGAGAATTGTTCCGACGCGTTGTTTAACCCTTTCGAAATTCGGCAGCGAGGGTTGACTGGCGGTGAGCGCGACGAAAGTGGGTGCGCGCGAGAGGGAGCGAGTGGAACGGCAAAGGACAGCGGCCGGGAAGGGAGAAGAGGAAGGGAAGGGAGGGCAGTGAATTAAGTTTCTCCGCCCCTGAGGCCGACACATTCGCCGACACTCGTCACGACCACCCCCTGGGGGTCCTGCGAATCTTTCAATGGAAATTCTGCGTGAAGGGGACGCCGCCTCGAGGCACGCCGATACGAATCCCACGCGATCTACTCTTTGTCATTTCGGAAATCAGCCTCTACGGGGTGTGTTTCACCTCCTCACATTCGCGGATACTGACGTGAATTCGCGTCATTTTAAGTGAAGTTTCCAGTACGTCGTTGGACGCGAGTTCACGTCATTCCGTGAGCTTCCTTTGGTTGTCTCTGAGTTACCTTATTTAACGAGTTTGAGCATTTATTTGGTCAAGAAGAAATTTTAAAATTTTCATCGTTGTATTAATGACAGAAGTCTTGTCACTGCCTTGTCTGCGGCAACCAGCTTCTGAATTTCTTTATTTTGACACTTTGACTGCCACGCCGAAATCACATGTTTCGCTCAGGACGCCACGGGAGTATTTTTATTATTGAAAGCATATAATGGCAAAATAATAATAAATTGATGATATAAGACAACATTCTTACCCAATGGAGCGTTTATCATATTGGTGGTCATGGGTGACCACCGTGGCGCCTTGGTAACGGTTGGTAGCGACAAATTAAAACAAGTCTTCGTTTATTTTAACCTTTTCGCTGCGGCGCGCTTGTGACAAAATATGATCGCTATGAACGGAGCGCATTACTGACTAGTCGACACTGAGGTACGGAATGCTACGAAGTAATTACAAGTCGTTTCTTGTTCTCTAAATTTTACAATGAAATTTATTATATTTAGTAATATCATTTTATTTCGTGACAGTCAACTGTTTGAGGTATGCAGCGTTGTCAGGTACTCGATGAACGAAAGTATCTCATATGTAAAATATGAAACAAAGGTATGTATGGTATGAACGTATATGTACGCTCTTCGTACCCGAGCGCCCAATTTTCGAGAGCGTATATATACGCTCTTCGTATATGAATGTTCATTCTTCGAGGGCGTATATATACGCCCTTCGGAGCGAAAGGGTTAAAGACGTCGAGTAAAAGCCTAAAGATGTCCAAAGGACGTCTGAACGCCGTCCATTGTTACAAATCAAACGTCTTTACCCATTAATCCCCACAATTGCATGAACGAAACATTTTACAAAAACTAATAAAAAAATTATATTACCTTAGCAATTCAATTTAATCCAATTTATGTTACAAAGGGGACGTCTTCTATGTCTAACTTCAATTATATGATTATAAAGCAGCATTTACGATTATTTTCTGAGGTGTGTTATAAAAAAAATGTTAAACTGTTAGGATCAAAAATTGCTAAAAATCAATGAGCCACATTTATGTTTAAAGTGTTTTAACACATTGCACCGTTAGATGCAAGATTTGCTCTAATATTTTTTTTATTGATGTTCTAATAAAAATTTTTAATTGTTCAATGGGGCTCTTTTTATTTCAAAGTATCTTCTATTTATCGGTTATATTCAAAATGCACTAACCGTCAATTTTCATTCAAGTTTTACAATTGTAAAAAGATCAAGCGCTCCGGTCACCGTGGCGTCACAGGAGAAACCGTGGCCGGTCATGTATGACCAACGTGGCAGTCAACCGGCTTTCGGTGTTAGAAACGTGAAAAAATTGCCGGCTGTGAATGCGTTAACTTTGCAAGCTTCTTTTGGGTTTGTTTATAAGCCTCTGTTTTCGATCGGTGGTTTGCAATGTTCGATTTTTTGGCGAGTGTGATTTTAGAGCGTGAAACTTTTTCGATTTCTGTATTCTGTAGGTACATTCTTCGTAATCGTGGATTTTTGAAGTGTCTTGATTTCGACAGCGAAGCTTTTCGCCTTTTTTAACGAAAAACTGTAATTTCGCAGGAGAAAGAAAGTCAACTTTGAAGCGCTAAAAATCAAATATTTCAAAATACTTTTGAAACCTTGCGTTGGTTCGATGCTTGCCATTTCCCTCTGAAACTTGTGTAACATATTAGGTTTTAATTTACCAGTGCAAATAATTATTCACTTGCTGCACGGTTGTCTCTCTTTAAGACTTGCCGTATTCAAATTTCAAATGGCATTGTACCCACGCTTATGTTTACATCGTTCGGAATCCGGTAGTCGAGAAATGATAATACGATTTCAAATAAATCGTGAAGAAGTTACAGCCAATTTTCAAGCTCGAAAAGTACGAATTCAACGACGGAATAAATTGCACAAAATACGGAAACTATTCGTATGTTAATTTCGAAGGATGAAACAGCCTTACGAAGATATTTTGGAATTTTTTCGAGCAATCTAGAGGAGAATGTTAGTACTACGAGGGGAGAAGCTTTTGCTGGTCGATGTTGGTCGTCGCCGCTTCACGGCTTCGAATAACAGCGAACGGATGTAAAAGCAGAATACGACGTCTACACTATAAAAGTATGATCATAAAGTCCGTATGCCGTGAAGACGAGCTGCGAAGATCGAAGTACGAGATTCGCGAAAATCTTACACACTTTCGAGAAGCTGTAGATACGTTTTCCAGAAAATAAAGTCTTCGTATTTCAAGGAAAAGGAACGCGATATTATCCAGAATGTAAAAGTTGATATCGAAATAACAGGTGCGTTGAAATTGCACGTTTGAAGGTAAAATTTGAGAAAGTAAGAGGAATCGTCGGGAATTGTCCAATCACATATCAGTCAGGTGTCGGTATAAAAGGAATTGACACAAATTGACTAGTAATGAAAAATTTAGATGAAATCATAAAGCTGAGAAAAATAATTATTCCAAAATCATCGTCAAATTTCAATAAATTCGATCCTCGTTCATTTCTTATTACCATTCTAGCTAATATCAACTGTTATATTATTTAACATTTCAAAATCACATATACAAGTATTATCGTTTATTTATAGAACTATCATTTACTACCATTAATTTTCCCATTCGTTACCGTTGTTTATTACACATCTTTACAAAATACGTACCGTATTTTTCGGACCATAAGACGCACCTTTTTACGTAGAAAAATCGACTTGAAATTGGAGTGTCTTATGGTCCGAAGGTAACATTAAAATACGAATCTTTGTACTGTATCGAAGCTATTGGAGAAGTTCGAACGGTGACATTAACGAGATGAGCGATAGTAGGTACCGAGTGTGGAGATGAACTGAACATTGAACTAACGATAAATAAATTAAGGAAGAATTTGAAAATATCTTTATATACCTAATGAAATATTCGTTTCTAAAATTCGTCCCATAAATTTGGGGTGCGTCTTATCGTCCGAAAAATACCGTACGTACTTAACCTTCCATTGACAATCTGGGTCATTGATGACCCGAGCCAAATTTCGCTCCCGTATTTCTTCGAAAGAATTTCTATTTTTCTTGAAAAATGTTAGAAACATTTGACTTAACGAACAATTGTACAATGTAGTAGACACTTTGATAAGTATACTCCAGAATTTTCTCAAACTTGTTGAAAGCTTGAAACGGTAAAAGAATTGAACTTGGATGCAAAGTACCAAGTTTGCCTGCGGAGAGAAAAGAAATTTTAAGGAAACGTAAAAAAAAATCATCAGACAATCTTGACGCGACGAGAAAGAAAGAAAAATTGCAAATTGTAATAACCCGTAACGAAACATAGAAGGATGTAGGTAAAGTTCAGACACTTGGAAAAATCGACGACGATGGAAAGTTTGACGCGAAGTCGAAAGTCGTAAAATTTACGGCCGGCGCAAAAGGAAGGCGCGCGGGCTCCCGACGTGACAATGCCGGACGTGCACTTATACGGGCTGCATTGTAATTTGCATTGTGCACTCGCGCTCGAAAACGCACGAGATATCGCGTTACACGCGCCACTCTGCGAGACGGTGCACGCGCACGTACGCGTCGAATTCGGAACATGTGCGAGCAGAGAACGTTGGAGGTTGTCGCGCTGTTCAGTGGCTCTCAAGAGTGCGCCTTGTAAAAATTCGGTAACTATCGTTGTAACGGAGGTAAGCAATTTCTCGAAGTTTTGAAACTTCAGTGAAAATTTCTTTGGAATTTTCTTACGAACTGTCTCAAATATTTTCCTTCTTAGCCCTTAGTTTTATCTGCATTTGCAACTAGTCACCCACTTTCACCATTACTCATACTGGACTCTTCACCTTCCAACTCTGCTGCATAGTCACTACCCAAAGTCCGTCTTCCCGGAACCCTTAAACAGCCCTATTTTCTCCACTTCCGTATTCATTCTCCGTTTTACCACGCTCAAGTGTTTTAATTCAGCGATACCCCAATATCTGCTCCTAGTTTCGAGGAACTGGAGCAAACCGGGCATATCAGAAGGACGCAAACGTATTCTTGAAACTACAGTGAATGTAAAAAGTTATTCCGTTTTACAGGGTGTACGAATACTTTTTACATTCACTGTATATTGATCAGACACTTTGGGTGCTATCTGAGTGCAGAATGATTAAACGCAAACACCACCTTGACAACACAGAACTACATCGTAAACACACTGAAGTATTTAGAAGAATCCCAAATCCGCCATAGAATTTAATTTAAAAAAGAAAAATGAACCAAACTTGCCGCTAATGACCCGAGTATGTAGATACCTGAACGTTATCTTTGCACCTTTTTGATTAGTTTTTTCTTCAGGAAGATCAAAATGGGTGATAATTGAAGGGTTCTACATCACAAAGTCACAAGTGCCAAATTTCTGTGATAATTGCTGTTGAAATTGAAGCTCAGAGAAATGGGAAGGGAATTCTTATAAAAACCGAAAATCGTTATCAAAAAAGAAAACAAAGTGCCAAATTTCTAGAAATTGAAGTAGCAATATCAATGTGATAGTTGTTATTGATATTGAAGCTCAGAAAAATAGCAAGGGAGTTCTTATAAAAACCCGAAATCATTATCAAAGAAGAAAACAATTTTTTAAAACAAAAACTGTAATTATTATGATTATTTTAAAAATTATTTCGTATCAATAAATGCTCAAATAATATAAAGAAATAATATTGTTAAGCGCTGGTGCTTCTTTATTTGACATGATCAATAAACTTGGTACAACACGCAGCACAACGAGTTTATTAATTACAGCTCTTTTCACAATCCCGGTTCAGAACAGACTCATAAGTCGATAGTCTTCTTTGATTCCAAAGCGACCACGAGTATGATAGTTAAGAATAAGTCCCTTCATTTTTCTCTTTTCCTGAAAATGTTACTTTTTGTAGGTAACTTGAAACGTTGTGGTAGGGAACCTTTCAAATGACAGTAATTTGGAGACATTAAAATGATTGATATCTACAAGATTGAATTAACTTTACATTGGAATAATTTATTTTCACGTATGCGAATATGTCAGAAGGTTCTTAGAAAGATTTCGTTATTTTGGGTAATCACTACGAAAAATGCATTTGTAACAAATTTGCATTAATTAAGTTTAGAAGTATTTGTACAATTTCATTTTAAATGCCCTTAAAAAACATCTAATAGGCGTTCTTGTGGCATAGTAGGTACAATGCAAAATAATTCAGACATTATTATTAATGCGATGATTATTTTTAAATGTACAGTAAACCGAGATACTCCTGCTTATCAGATAAAAGTGATAGGTACTGTTAGTCACGTTCACTTTGCAAAACACAAGTCCCATTACTATGATTTATGACTGCTTGCAATCTACTTTCACTCATCTTTATTACCTTACAACTTTTCGACTCTTATCAACCCACAATTTCTTACACGATAAATAACATTCTGGAAATTGCACAATACCTATCTTCCAATTCTTAATCCAATAAATTCTTCAAATACTTAAATACCAATCCGTCATACTCGACCAAACACTGTCCAAACACTGTCACCGTCGTTCCGCTTTCAACTTTTATCCGAAACTCCATTTCACCCTCAGAGAACCTATTCGAAACCGTACTCTTTATCCCAAATGATCATTTCCTCAAAATCAAATATCTTACAATTAGTTATTAAAAGCTTTAACGAAATTTCTCAAATAAATAATCGGAGCTTCGTAAATTCTTGTATTAACCCTTTGCACCCCTTTGTCGAGTGTGACTCGACATCAATTTTATTCACAGGTACTCCTATGTCGAGTCACACTCGACATTTTTGCAACGTTACACGTGTATGACCCTTTTTTGTAAATAAAGAAAGTGAAATTGCTACAGAAAAGTGTGACTTACGTGTAATAAAGCAATTGTATATATTTCTTCCTATCAATCGATTGTCCTTTGAAGTACATTTTAAATAAAACACTTAAAGTAAGGAGTTATTGAAAAGAAAATGAAAAAAGAATTTAGAGTGTAAAGAGTTAATTCTTTTTGCGTTATTTAACAATCTTATGCTCGCAGAAAATTCATTTTTAATATGTATTTCGCTGACAATTCCAATTTAGTTTGAAGAATTTTTCACACAAATTCGAATTAATTTTTCTCGTCACTTCCGTAGAAAAAATTCAATCTAACCTTAATTTCCAAAACACTGATGTTCAAAATACAACGGCGAATATTTTCCATGAAAGTGATGAGAAAAATGTTTTCAAATGCAGTAGAATTACGATAGTTCGGCACTATAGTGCTCTATGAACGTCACTTGTCTACACTAATCTGTTAAAGGGAGAAACTCGCGTAACAGGTCGAAAAAAAAGAGGCGAAATACCTCTACAGTTTGTAATAATCGAAAAAAAATATTTTCTACTTTTTCAGATGTCGAACAAAGTATCCTGAAAGTTTCAAAACGATCTATTCCATAATTTCTCAAAAATTGCCTAATTTTCAGCGAGTTACACGAGTCTCTCCTCTTAAGAGTGCCTTTACAATCGAGTGGCGACTGAGAAGCGACATTGAATAATCGTCACTTGGTGAATAATTAACGAAGACAGAGAACAGATCTATGGGCCTCCATAAATTTCTTCACCACAGTGAAATCGAGAATACATTGAACATTTAAATAAAATAGAATACTTTATTTCTACGTTAGTTTGAAAAAATTTCAAAGATCCGATTTGCAACCTTTTCTACAGCAAAATCACCGAGTGCAAAGGGTTGAAACGTATTACTGTTATAATTAGTCCGATTTGTGTCATGTTTCGACTCATTTTCATCGGAAGAACGCTACTATATCGACTGCAGCCATTTTTAAAATTATTTTTTTCAGTTTCCCCGTATTACACAGCCATAGTCCAATAATTCGGCACTGTCGAAGTCCCAAGTGCGCCGAATTATCCGGATTCTACTGCATATCCGTATATTTTTGCAAATTTATGTGAAAAATTTCTTGGAATTTACGTGAAAAATTTTTCAAGAGAAATCGGTACACAAAGGGTTAAGGGCATGAAGTTCACTGGACAAAAGTCGTCGATACTACTGCAGCCGCGTTTCCATGTGCAACGAGCAGCGTGTACAATACGGCTTTTCTTACTGTCGGCGTCCAATGGCGCGGCAAGGTCGTGTGCATTCGTATGCTAATCGCAGACAGAGGAGCAAAGAGAGAGGACGAGAGGAAGAGACTCGGAACGATACCGGAGACCACCGACCGATAAACGCGAACGAGGATAACGAGATTCTGTAAAAATGCCCGCGCCACGCTAAATATAGCCGGTTAATTGGCACTAATTGCGAACGATCGGCCGCGTGCCACGACTTGGAGCGGGCTCTGATCGAATTTGGAAGCGGAGAACTCTGCCACGGTCTCTTAATGGGCGGAGGGTGCTGTTGCTGTCTGAAAAATGGCGACTGTTGCGTGATATTTCGTTTTTATCCTCGGTTAGTGCAATTTCGTTACGTTGCGCTTGATACGGTTTGTAGTAAAAGTTTCTAGATTCAGCTTACAAAAACATTTGAGACATTTCACTTATTTTAAGAAAAGCTCTTCTATCGTCTTCCATTGAGCCATAATAAAATGTTGAATTCAGAGTACAGGAAATTTCGTTGCACACTGTACTATTGGGTAACTAATGGAACTGTTTTTTTTTTTTTGTGAAAAAAGTAGAGTAAAGATGAAGTAATTTGGTTATGATTAGGATTGAGTTTCTAAGGAGTTGCATTTGTGGAGCAGATTATGGTTGAGGTATGATAGAAGTGAGTTACATTTCAATTTGAACTCTTTGAGAGTGTCTTTTCTATCACTCCCTGTATTACCGACGTGTTTTTCTGTGAAAAAAGAGTAGAGTAAAACTGAAATAATTTGGCGATGGTGTTCAGGGATTGAGTTTCTAAGGAGTTGCATTTGTGGAGCAGATTATGGTTAAGGTATGATAGAAGTGAGTTACATTTCAATTTCACCCCTTTCAAATTTTTTCAACTAATTTCTTCTTGTACGACACAGTATTGAAACATTGCACACATGCTTACACATTAGTGTAGTAAATTAAAAATTGGTATAATAAGAGATTAATAAACACCGTCGGTGAAAAGTTTGGAAGCACTTATCTTATTAAACCAATATTAATTCCTCTCCCAACGTTTTCATCAGTTTAAATATTACATTAGGTAGGTACACCGAGCTGATGTTAATTTACTTTGCTTCTGCAAATTTTAGCAGTAAGAATTTTCCGTTCCTCTATCTTTTTTCTCTTATTTTTGATCCACTTCTCTAGTAATTCTCCATTATTTATGAAGTCACTTGAAATTTCGTCAAATTTTTCTCTTTTTGACCCACTTTCCTAATAATTTCCCATTACTTACAGCGTCACTTAATACTCGACTATAGAAGGTGGTAAAGACTTAATTATAAAATTCCCCCGCGTCTTATTTGATTAACACGAGAACTACATTAAGATTTAATTGACTGCATGAAGTTTGCAAATGAAGTTAACGAGTCTTAATTATTAGCATCACGGTCTACCGAGTTTCGCGTCGCTGATTCGGTTGCGACGTTTGTATGATTTTGTTAGCAGCTTTTGCAAAATTAACGGGTTAAGCTTTCGCGCGGCTTTGTAACAGTCCGCGTCACGTTTCGTTCTGTCCATTGGATTTGAAATTTCGTCGAAACGAGACATCGGGGATCGTATTAATTTAATAATGACGCCTGCCACGATAACAACGAACGAATGCAATTTCGGAGTTCGTTAATTGAATATGTTTACAGTTACACCGCTGTTACGTTTCGCACCCTGCAGATACGCAAAATGGCAGCGCGAGATGCTCTCGCGAACTTTTGATTGAAACACTGATACGTAAACGATATTTTCTTTTTTTGTAGAAAAAGAAAAACAAATGTTGTACGTACGTGGAACAACTGATTTGAAGTATATAATTCTATTTATTCGTTCTTCAGTCGTGAAACTATGCTGCCGGAAATAAATCGTGGAACATATGTGAAATAAATAATGACCGACTTTGAAATTTGTTAAAAATAATCGTTCAGTGACGATAGAAATTAATTGCTAATGTAAAAATCTGAAATTTGTTTTGTATGATGTTTAAAAATTCACCCAAAAATTGGGATTCTATCCTGTAGAGAGCGAGGAAAAATTGGTTCGATTAAAAATCAAGGTACTACGTGAAAAGTACCTTGATCTTTAAAGTTGCTTACTTTGTATCTATCAAAATATTAGAAAATCACCTGGATTTTTCGATATTCCGAAAAGTGGTATACCACGTCAAATTTCTATTTTAAAATTACACAAAGATTGAGATTGAAATATTACTCCCCTAGAAATTTTCTTTATATGTAGTTTATACATACGAGACGAATCTCCAATTAATTTCGTTTAAAATCAACATAGCAGGGACTGTACCTATAAAAATTACCCTAATTTTTAAAACTACATTCCATCAAAGCTTCCATTCTTTTCTCATCAACGCACTACAGAAAAATTACCCTAATTGTTAAAATTACGTTCTACCGAAACCTCGATTCTTCTCTTGTCAACGCAAACATCACTCTAGTCATTTCGATTTTTTTCTCGTCAACACACTACACAAAAATTACCCTAATTATTAAAATTACGTTCTACCGAAACCTCGAATTTCCTCTTGTCAACGCAAAAATTACTCTAATCATTAAGGTTGCACTATAGTTTTCTCTCTCATATTACATCGATAAATGAACATGTCGATTCCGAGAAGGTTTTGAAGGCTTCGCTCGTGCAATCAGCCCCTAATTATTCCCCGTTGTTTGCAATATGAAGATTGGCCCGGAATCGTGGCGATTTTAATGCATTTCAAATTCAAAGCCGTTGGAAAAAGTGCGAGTCCATGTCGCGGGCGCAAAAAGCCGGAAAGGAGAGCGTCGGGGTCCGATCGAACGTTCCGGGAATACATTAGCGAAAAACTCAATTACCGAGGGGAACAATAAGAAGGAAGCGGGTTCCTTTTTGCGGCGCGCGATAGTCGAACGAAATTATTACTCGGCCGCCGCGTTTCTTCGCCCATTACCGGGGCAAACTAACTTCGTATCCGCTCAGAATTGCAAATCCCCCCTACAGGCGAGCTCTTTATGTATTATGGATTCGAGGCCTCCGGATGGCCGGATTTGTGAATGAGATTTAATTGATTCGCCCCTGCGGGACAAAAATCGGGCCGGATAGGCGACGATGCACGCGAAATGTATGGAGAACACGTTGCTAATCGTGTTCGTTTGAGGAGAGTATGGATTTCGCGGGGGTTTTAATGGAGGAAGTGGCTTTCAGATGGTTCTCTTTGAATCGAAAGTGGAGATTAATAAATTTCTGCTGTTTCGAGAGGTGGGAATCGTTGAATTTTTAAAGATTTGGGGTTCAAAGTGTTCTTCGATGATCAAATAAACGTTCCTTTT
Organism: Habropoda laboriosa; assembly: GCF_001263275.1. Lineage (NCBI taxonomy): Eukaryota > Metazoa > Arthropoda > Insecta > Hymenoptera > Apidae > Habropoda > Habropoda laboriosa. The sequence continues at coordinate 811,633 of NW_017100220.1, forward strand.
TTATGGTAATTAATTATTTTGTAACTTGCATGTTGTTGCTCCGAATTGACTGTATTAAGCCTGCTACTGTATAATTTAGTTCCTTTGCGATTGATGTTTTTTTTTTTTCAATTATCCCCAGCAACGTACTGATTCAGGTAATATTAATATACATCATGTAAAACGTGTATTTAATTTATAACATACACTGGAAAATGTACCGTTGTTCCTTTCTCTATTTTAAATCTCATCCTGTCGCCAAACTTCCTTTTAAATTTTCTAGTTACTATACACTCTCTCTCTCGTTTAAATTTTCTTCTTCCTAATCTACACGCATATACCTGCAGGGTGTCATTATTATTAATCGCAAAAATCTCAAATTTTGCAATAATCTTCATTTTTTCGAGATTTCTTGTCTATCGTTTAAGCACTCTGTTCTAACCGCTGTAAATAATTCTTAATTTACTCTTTGTCTTGCGTGTTATTCTGTTATTTCTCTGTTTTCTCGTTTTATTTTTCTTTTTCTTTTCCTCTTCTTTCATTTTCTTCTTTATTTTGCACTGTACAGTATACCACTGCCCTGTGTGAATTTCAACGCCCGTATACCAAAGGGTTCTTAAACCCGTTGATTAACAATCAGATAAATAAATTATTACGTACAAACTGTTATACATACAAAAAAATTTACTCGAGCCATTGTTTACTAGGAAAAATTTCTTCTCTTCAGTTTCTCTCAGAAATCTACTATTTCTGAAAGAAGTGCTGAGGAAATCCAGGTTTAGTTGTCCCACATTAAATAAAACAGATTGCTGGCATTATTTACTGTCTCAAAATAAAGTTAGCACATTTATAATTTCATTCTCGTTTAAAAATACTAGCCAATCACTTTCTTTAAGAATACCATTGGAAACTGAAGCGATGACATTTGGCTCAACGTAATGATTTAAGAAAAAATCGCAAATTATTGCATAAAATAATTGAAATTATCGCTATTGTTAAATTGAAATCATTAGATTATCGTTATTATTATCATAAAATACCAAAACCGCGTCATTTTTCTTCGTTCTTTTAAAACGCGGGAGGATAGATCGCGCGATTTTTCGACGAACGTAGAGAATAGTCATCGGGGAATTTCTAAGGGAATAAAAAACGCGTGCACCTTATGACAGATAGTATCGACGTAGAGACGTTCCCCTGTTCTTTATCGCGGAGCGTTTATCAATTTACAATTCCCAGTTCGGGGAGGCAGCGCGCGGAATACCAATCGCGCACGCGAAAAACGCCGCTTGAATCCTCGGTTCGCTCGACCAGTCGGTTGCTCGGATTCACGATAAAAGGAGAGTCAACCTTTTCGATCAGGTGAAACGCGATCGCAAGAAGGACTTTACGTAGCCAGGGACGTTTGCCATTTTTAGGGACATTATTGGCAATTCGAATGCTCAGGCCTCGTTTCAATTCACTCGCGGCGCAAATCGAATTACTGAAGTACCTTTAATTTCTACCTTCTTATGCGACTATGTTTTACCAATTTTTTTTATACTTCTCCGATTTCTTCGGCTTTCAATAATATTCACTATTTTCTTCTTTTTCAAATGTACAGGTATCAATATTTAATAATATACCTACTTTAATATTTATTTTGCTAGCTTCAATTAAAGTTTGTATTTTTTGTCGTTTTAAATGTTATTGAATATTTTGTTTGACGTTTATTCAAATATTGTTCGATCCTGATTGCTGATGAAGAGGAGGAGAAAACATTAAGGATAATTTTGAAAATTTCTAGATTTTTAGAAAATTTGGTAGATTTTTATTAATTTATGTGAAATGTGTATATAATAAGGACGAAATTAATAGGATATCTTGAAATTCTAATCATGTATAATCCTAAGCACAGATACTTTTAGCATAAATTCCAAACGCCACACTGAGAGTCCTCAATAGGGAACGACAATCATGACTAAACACCGAAAAGAAAAACAAGATAAGAACCTCAAAAAAGAGAAATCACCAGAAACAATTACGAGCAAATGTACCAGACCCTATAAGAGTAAGAAGAGTGGCAAGAAACGATTGCTGAAATCTTGACGAGAGTGAAGATAAGATCCGATTAAATCGGCCATTCGGAGAATCGTGAAAACGCAGACACGCGAATAATTCCTCGAGACTTCTGCGAGCGCACACGCTCGCGATATTCTCCTCTCCTCTCGTACTTTCGTCGGTTCGCTCCCGTCTTTCTCCATTACCACGAGGCCGCTAACTCAATTTGTATGCGACTGCGCGAGCCCGCCAAATGCACGGCCGCTTAAGGTCAGCGGCGCAGTTCCTAGCCGAGTTCCAGGCTGGTGCACGCGGAAAAAATCCGCTCGATCAAGCTACTCTTTTTCTATACGTCTCTGCCCGCCCTTCTCCGGCCAGCAAACAGCGAACAACTCGATGGAGCAGCTTCATCGTTTCGTTGTCCCTTGGCAATCGTGTCTACACGTAGAGTGACTTCAGGCGAGTCTTTTCGAATTTTTCTTCGTGTTGTCGGTACTCTGAAAAAGGAGTTGTTTGGACGTAGGATGAGGACTGTGCAGCTTCATAGTTCCGTTGACAGTTGAGCCTTAGAGTGGTTTCCGGCGAGACTGTTCCAATTTTTCTTGGAGTTATTAATGCTTGAAAGTAGCTGTTTGGGTGGAGAATGAGGACTATGCAGCTTCATAGTTTCATCGACACTTCGGAGGAATATTTATGCACTTTTTCTTTGTCTTTGTTGCGTTGTGGGCGATAGATTGTCTTTTCGAATATTCGTCGCGGTCAGCAGACTGTTTTACGGTGGCCTCACACGAAGGCCACGCCACAGGACACTGCGTACGCTAGGCCCTGAAGTAAAGGTACTCGAAAGCTTCACCTTAACCGCCAAATTTACGACCTCAAGCGTTCTAACATATATTTACACGCTTCAGTTTGTAAAATGCGTCGAAGAATCGAAGCAAAGGAAAGACCGTTTTCTATGCAAAAAGACACACCCGGAATTACTAATTAGAATTTAGTTGTGTCCATTCTTCATCAAATATCCAACCAATAAGAAATGACTTAATTTGGCTCGACGGTAGACGCACAGTGACAATCAGACAGAAACAAGAAACACTTAAGGCACGGTAATTTTGTAGAATAATCACATAGTTTGACTTATGTATTTGTAATCTTATTATCCAGTACGAAATACAGTCCATATGTACTTTTCGAAAGGCTTCATTTGACTTGTGACAAATTGGAAGTCGCGTCGTTACCTGTCGACGCGTAACAATCTTATTAATACTCAAAAGGAGCTGTATTGACCGAGGATGAGGACTATGCAGCTTCACCATTTTATTGACATTCGGTTCTAGAATGATTTCAGAGAAATATTTAGGTGTGCATTTTTTTTTTTTTTTTTTTGGCTTGTTAACCCACAAAATAAGCTGTTTCAATCGAAAATGAAGACTGCGGCTTCATAGTTCCATTGAGAATTTAGTGTAGACTGACTTCAGAGGAATCTTTATCCATTTTTCTTCATTTTATTAATCCTCAAAATGAGTTGTTTCGGTTGGAAATGAAAACTATGCAATTTCATTAATAGCAATCGTATGTAAAGCCCTTTTGCATCTTTCTTTGCCTCGTTAACCCTCGAAATGAGCTGTTTTGATGGAAAATGAAGACTATACAGCTTCACAGTTTATCGACAATTTAGTGTAGATTGATTTCAGAGGAATATTTTGCATTTTTCTCCATCTTTTTAATCCTCAAAATGAGTTGTTTCGGTTGGAAATGAAAACTATGCAATTTCATTAATAGCAATCGTGTCTAAAGCCCTTTTGCATCTTTCTTTGCCTCGAAATGAGCTGTTTTGATGGAAGATGAGGACTATGAAGCTTCGTAGTCGACAATTTAGTCTAGACTAACTTTAGAGGAATCTTCATACATCTTTCTCCATTTTATTAATACTCAAAATGATCTGTTTCGACAGAAGATGAAAAGTCATTTCACTGACAATCGAGTCCAGAATGATTTCAGAGGAATCTTTATGCATTTTTCTTCATCTTGCTAAGCATGAGGACTATGTGGAAGTATGAGAAGTTTACTCAAGTTACTCGGAGGGGCTAACAAAATTTAAATAACAACGAACGTGGTGAAAAGAGGATGTTCTTAGTGTTCATTTTAAATACGATGACAGCATCACATCATTGATGCAAATTTGTTGGTTATTCAAGGTAGAGGCCACTTCACGCGGTGGCAATAAAGTAGGTTAATAAGTCAGAAGGGGGGAAAGACGTCGCGGAATGTAATTTCCTAAATGAAATCAAAGCGTCTTTCTAGATCAGACTTCAACTTTTCATTGAACATAAATCGACGTAAATTGACACAAATTTTCATTCGATATAAAAAGAAAATATTCCGAGAGAACGGAAGATTTATCGCGAGCTTCTCGAAAAGAAGAGAAAGATAGAACTTTTTCACCTGAAAAATATCAATTACACAAACGAGAACATAATTTTTCATTCGATAGAAATACACTTACTATACCTTTTCTTTCAAATTGCAAGTTTAGGGTCACATAAGCCTTCTACGGTTAAAATTAGTGACCACAGCGGAAGTAATCAGTGGGACAAACAAAAGAAGTAATAATAATTTTGCATTCGGTAAAAATACACTTGCTATACGTTTTTCTTTTTTTTAACTGCAAGTTTAAGGTCCCACGCACCTTCTAAGGTTGTTAATGACCAGAACGGAAGTAATCAGCGCGACAAACAAAAAAAAAAAATGTTCTGCTACACTGCAACATATTTGACGCTGATCAATTTTCATTGATAATTATTCAATACCAATCGACGTTCCACGCACACGTGTGCAATCTTCATCCTGCTCATTTCCGCTGCAAATTCACTCGCCGAAACGGAAACCCGCGATCACAGGGCGTAGTGCATTCGGAAACACGGTATTTCCCCATGGATGCTCAAAATCATCCGGGTCTGACGTTAATGCAACGACGTATCGAGGAATGGCTTAATCATATTCCGGTGGCAGCGGAGTCCGGAGGCTTACGCACTCTACCGCGGCCAATTGTGCTCTTAATCCGCCCACGCGACCTCGCTTCCACTCTAGTACTATGAATCAGCCCATTGATTGAATCTAGCGCACCGTGAACTGTTCCAATAATATATATATTGTTATATGCACAGGGTGTTTCAATTCACGTGGGCGTAACTTCAGGGATGGCTTCAGTGCGCTAAAATAAAGAAAAAATGTTCTTATAAACGTGCACCCGATGCGACCTTGTTTCCGAATTATAGCCGTTTATGTTGTCCAGTAATTCTTATCACTCTGTTGACTGCTTGTTTTAATTGCTTACAAGTAACGCTTCTTATCTCGCGCACGACCTTCTGGTCTCCTATGTAAACACTATTTTGTTATTTGTTCCGATCAGTTTAACCTCTTCAGAGACGATTTTCTTTAACCCTTTGCGATCGGTACATTTCTCTGGTTGGACTATCAGCTAGTCGAAGCAAATTTAAATTTTCAAAGTTATTTTTGCATAGTTTATTTATTATATATATAAGGATATTGAAAAACAGAATATTTTGAAACTGATACATTTTGTTTAATACATACTAGTTATAGTGCATAAAAATAAAACGTTTTAATTTTTGTAATTTTCCAAAGTATGATACTTGACAAAACAAAGATCATGCCGCCATAGCGGCGACACCGATTTCTAGAACAAAATTGAAATGCCGCCACTATGGCGGCACCGATCGCAAAGGGTTAAAGTTAGCAAAAATTGATCGAATTTTTTACGTATAGTTGGGGCCACGATATAGCGAGGTCGTAAATGAAACTCTCAAGAATCGGCACCGATTGATGTTGCGGCACTCAAGGCCGTGTGTTGCAGTCTGTTTGAGGGTTCCAACAATAAACGAATGGTAGCATATGATTTGGTACTTCAAGTAGAAAATGGTATTTCATTTACAAATGGAAAATATGTTAATATTAAAGCTACACAATCCTTTTGCATTTTCTATCTGCATCTTGTAACCGTACTTCCAAATGCGGCTTTTCCCAGAAGAAAAAAACCCTAAATTGTCCTAGCTGAACTCAATTTTCAGTAAATATATTAGAATCAGTTTGACTTTCGCTGGATAGAAGAATTCTTTGTACGGTCCTGACCATGGTTTCAAGTACTTATCTGCTCGTATCTCTGTCAATTTTCGGGTCCCGGCAGCTAAAACATGTTTACTTTGACGTCTGACCGATTTTACGACCTCGCTATATCGTGGCCCCGACTGTAGTTACATTTATATTCATGTTCAATCGATGGCAATTAAAGTACTTTCCTTAGGGGATTTTGGGAGATTGTGGTTTTCATATTTTCTCTATGGCAAATATTGGAATTTTCGGAAAATTTAAAGGGACGCACACACTACCGGCCAAATGTTTGGAATCACTGTGCGTTGCAAGTTGCACAAAAGTTCCCCAAAAAGGTTAGCATTTGTAATAAGTTTCCAACGAATTTTTTATCATTCAAATAAAGAATCAGTAGCAGATTCAGTATTAATGTAAATTGGCAGGTGATTCGAAACTTTTGGCCGGTAGTGTATGTGTCGGTGTCCCTGAAGAGGTTAATACGTGTTCTTGGTGGTAATAGCACGTATTTAGCGTACTGAATTCATCCCTGAAGTTATGTCCACATATTTTGAAACACTCTGCCTAAGGTACGGAGTGCGCGAAGAATTTAAATAATTCCTCGTACCCAGCTAAAGTCGAAATTGCAGAACGGTTAAAAAACTTATTTTTGTCTTCGAAAAGCCGATTTCGAAAATGAAGAAAGGAGTTATTGCAAGTATTTCAAAAAATTATTTTCTTCTGTATAAAATGTGTGTATCAGGTGCCTTTTCTTACAAACTTCAATGTTCATTTACGAAAACTTAAATACGATTCTCGATTATCATTCTTTCATTTGTCGGGTAACTAAGGAATTTCTTCGTTGAAGAAATATGCCGGATTTGAGTCGATAGAGTCGTAAAGATTTAGTGAAAAAGGGCTACACCCGATCATTTCTTTGGGTTTAATTAAAGGTGGATTTGTCGATACTTGATTAACGAGTCGTGGAATATTGATTTTTAGAGAATTGTGTAGATGAAGTACCTACGTTTTATTATTGAGATGTCAATGGAGAATAGATAACGAGGGTAATTACTGGAATAAATCGAGAAATTTATAGGCTAGAACGACGAAGTTTCTGTATTTTGAGATATTTCACGAGAGTTATTCCTGTTAGCTAAACGTGCAATTGATGCACAAGTACTGTACCAGGGATATAGGGAGCTTTGTCTACTGCATCTGGCAGGGATTTACTGTAGCAATGTATCTGGAACGTAAAGAGAAGCACGTTTCTTCTCTGTAACATCGATATCTTCCATATCTGTAGTCAATAACATTGTATCCATTAACAGAGTACACGGAGATAAATTGTAAGTTTCTTAGAATATGCAATATACATTTAAAAATGGTTTCGATTACAATACATCGAAAATTCCTTGTAATTCCGATTTTTCTGTTTATGTTTATGAAAAATCTATTCTCTAAGGAACAACAGCCAAGCTCTGCCCAATGACCCAGAGTCCACTGTTTATACTTTCGCAATAAAAAGATGACATAAAATCACCATGGATTTGTAAAATAATTGGTGTTCAATCATATTTAACACTTTCGTGACCAGTAAGACGCACATATGTATCTCGCTTGAGTACTCTAGCAGAGATTGATCTGAATTTTTAAAAGAAATTTAACACGTGACTTTTTCTGTTTATCTTAACATACTTCGTATATTGTTCTATACGTATATACTTTTCTTCAACGCGGAGGAAATATGTATATATACGAATTTTAATGCGATCCAGATAGAAAATTATTGAAACAAGAATTGTCAAGGAGAAATGCATGTCTGGTTTGAATATAGTCACCGAGCATGTGCTACAGCTAGTGTCTCACGCCTGTCGGCTAAAGTCAACGCTCGGCCGTAATGTAAGCCTCTCGCGGTCGTTAACTTTTCGTAAACTTAAAACGAATCACGCGAGAAAGGGTAAATCATCATAAACCTATAATACACTTGCAAAAAGATGAAATTTACGAATGAGTCACTCCCGTGAAATCTTTAACCCTTTTTCTGTTGTTGGCTTTGAAAAGTTTCTTGCATTCTGTTGTTAGTGCTTTTTGACACATTTTCACTCTAATTTAAGCCTTGATTCCTGTTCTCTGCGTACTTTCACCTTCACTTTTAAAGCGGTAAATTTCGAAATATTTTTTAAATTTGCCGCCAAAATCTGCCGCAGCGAAAGGGTTAAGAAACCAAAAATTGAAGCTAAAATATAACTTCCTAGTGTTGTTGGTGCTTTTTGACACATTTTCACGTACTTTGACGTACTTTCACCTTCACTTTTAAAGCGATAAATTTCGAAATTTTCATTTAAACCTCAAAATGTTTTTTTAAACTTGCCGCCAAAATCTGCCGCAGCGAAAGGGCTGAAAAGCCACAAATTGAAGTTAAAATACAACTTCGTGGAGAACGACAATCGAAGAATTTTACCGTCGATTATACCTGCGATATCAGATGACCGTCCATAAAATTCAGCGACTAGAGGAAAAAGCGTTGAATTTCGCAGCGAAGAGTCATTCTAGGAGTAAAAGGAGCGCGGTAAATCGAAGGGAGGGTAAGGATCGTATCGGGAACAGTTTCTCGAGCGTCTGCACGCGCCTCCCCTTCTTGCCGAAAGATTTGCAACAGTGCAGCCGGTCGCGGTGCACCGAGCTCTTCAATTATCCCTTATAGGAGTGAGTACTTGCTGGAAGAAAATGCGAGGCAAGAACCGGCTCGGGACCGTAGACCCCCTACCGGTTTTACTTCGCCCTACCGATCACTGGAACGGCCCAGGCTCCTTCCCTCGAATCGAACCCGAGGATCCCCTCGTTAATTGCCGTGACATCCTGAAAATCATGCGCCTCCAACGACGCTTTACTTTCTACACTCTCGTGTTGCACGAAGGAAAAAAGGATTTTTATTTGGTCTGAATTCTGGCATTTGTTAAACCTACTTTTTCGCACTCTCTAGGCAAACCGTTTGTGTCCAAGTCTAATTTTTGTACTATTCTAGGCTGGCAAAAAAATTGGAAAAAATTCGTTAAGACAAATGTTCAACAGTTTTTTCGATCGAAATGAAAATTCGTTTCGAAGAGATGCAAGAGTGAAATTTTATTTGGATCCTCAGTGACCCGAATTGTGTACGAAGGGTGAAGTTCCGTGATCACTTTTCTACCTCTTTTGTGTGTAATTGGTTAGATTCTGCTGTTTTTGTTTTACAGTGGGGGCGAGAAGTACCTATTGACCCTTTCATTCTCGAATTATTTATTCGTACTTTGTTCGTGTTATGTGGCAAATAAGTAATTCGTGAAAATATTTTGGCACTTGGGAAACGTTCAACGACTCTTTTCATTCATGTTCGTCTGACAATGAGAAAAGCATGATGTACAGGGTCCGGCAAAATGATTTGAAGGTTTTGTTAGGTAAAAGCTTTTATTATAAAACTAAAACTAAAACTTAACTAAATCTATTATCTTTAATGAAAAAACTATGAAGCATACACATATCTTAAACAGATCAGATGGACCCTTTTTGCCGGACCCTGTAGTTACACGAGACTTTAGGTGTAATTAAACTTTGGGTATAAACAGCATTTGTTTCGAAATGAAACACATTTAGTTAATATTTCAGTTACAGACCTGGCACCAAGCGATTATCACCTTTTCAAGCATTTGCAAAATTTTCTTGATGGTACAAAACTGGCCTCAAGAGAGGCTTGTGAAAATGAGCTGGTCAAGTTTTTTACCAATAGGGACGAGGACTTCTTCAACCGCGGAATTATGAAATTGCCTTCAAGATGGACAAAAGTTATTCGAACAAAACGGCGCATATTTGATCTAAATCGAATAATCCTAACTATGTTAATTTCATCGTCGAAATAAAGCGGAAAAGCGCTCAGAACATTTTACTTAACCTAATATTTATTTCGAATATTTTGTAAAATGACCCTGCATATATATTTTGCACGCAGATCTGTTACCTTTACACGTAGAATCACTTTCTACCCTATCACTCGTTCTGAGACACTCTGTGTATAAGTTGTAAGTGTAAGTGATATAAATGAATACTAATTCACTTAAGGGTTAAATTCGACAGATTATTATTACACTCGCCTAACACAAGAATCTAGGGAACCTTCGTAATTCACAGCGCAGGGTATTTTCTGTAGCTATACTTTAATCACAGTATAAAGTTATTACACTTAAACTAAGTTTGCAAGTGGTTACTTGTTGTTTACTTCCTTCCTATACGACTTCTCGTATACGTAAGACTACATTTGACGAAGTCGTTCGAGAAGGCCTGTTCCAAAGGATTGGTTCACCAAAATCCGTTACTGTTTGTTTACAACTACCTCCTCGACACTGAAAAATTCTCAAAACAGATCGAAACGTCCAACAAGCCAAACCAAGCTGCCCGCGAACTTCGAACTTCCCAGGAAGAGACTTGCAATATTCATCCGCAGCATCCTAACCTTTTCCTCCTGGTGTATACGGGCGTCGATCAGGGCTCGCTTCAGAAATAGATTCTAAAATTCAATCGAGGACGAAGGAACGGCTACATAAAGGCGTAGATTGGCTCGGCTATCGATACGGGCGTGGAGAGCCGCGGTCGATCAGGCCCCGATAAAACGTGGCTTTCGTTCGAAACGTGAAACCAGTTCGACGCGAAAGCGTGCAAGAATCAGCGTGTGTGCACGCGCGCGCGCTCACAGCCCTGACTAACGATCTCCTCCGCGGGACACGATATCTCGCTACTCGAGATCTCTCTTTCTCTCCCTCCCGAGTAACCGTTTCGCTCGGCTCGATCGTAAAACGGCGGACACATTGTAATCGGAGGCAAATCGGGATATCGCTTCCGGTCGATCGTAAAATCCAGCTCCTCTGATTCTCTTGAAGAACGTAGAACACAGAGAGAGAGAGAGAGAGAGATAGAAGGGTTCCAAGGCATGAGAAATGGGATCTAGCGTGCAGGTTGGATGACTACGCGAGTGCAGAGTAGAGCTGTTCGAGTACGTACTCGGGAAAAGCGAGTCGAGAATATACTCGGTTCGAATAACCGATCCGATCCGAGCGCTTCTGAGCCGCTGATTCGATTCTTCTGAGCAATCGAGTAGCTCGAATCGAATTTGTGGTTCGGGAAGATCGAAATTTCCGAGTTGTCCTGCTACTTCGAATACTGTAATCTGTATTAACGCTAGGTTTACGGAAATTTCTTGTATAGTTATTAGTTATATATAGAAATTTCTTGAAGTATATATTACTTTGTATATGTTCGGAAAAATCCGTTTAGCCTTACCACCTCTGTTTAGTTAAAGATCTAAATGTTTATGATACGTGACAAAAGGCCCTTCGGTCCCAAGCGGGGTTGTGGACAATAATTAGGGCGTAGACAGTGCTCTTACCATCAAGTAGAAAAGCGAACCTTCCTTGTGTCCAATAAAAAGTTTATAGTTTAAAATAAGGATTATTAATTATTTAACAACCAATAACTCCCATAATCCAATATCTGTCTCTACGGACTCGCGTCGAATTGACGAGTGAGAAACCGCAGATTTTCTTTAAGAAACTTATTTTATTTAACACTAGGTTTATATACCTACCTCTACGGACCTAACGAAACCGCAGATTTTCTTTAAAAAACGACATATTATTGATGGTCTCAATATGTCCACTTTGGAAGACGGAAGAATTGTAGCTGACGTACTGTTTCTCTTGAAAATTATTAGCAACGTTATCGAATGTCCACCCCTACTCGCTTTAATCAACTTCGATACCTGCCCTCGTCCTTTGCGCAAGAGTCCTGTATTTAAACTGGATTCCTTCACAACGGTTGCAAGATTCAGGGATCTGTACGTACGCAAACAAGCTCACCGACAGGCTCGATTTGTTCTTTGGCACTGCGGACAATTGTAGGCAAACTTTAAAGAAACTTTAGCAATTATCTGCGTTATGCATTGTCACTATTCGACTTTGTCATTTCATTGTACCATTGGGCTCATTTTGGGGTCTTTTTCTTTTAACGAGTGCTATGTAATTCGAAAGTATTTAATTCGATATAAGCATCGTTATTCTCATTTCCATGGATTTTTACTATAATCTATACTGTGACATAATCGCATAAAATTTTTAAAGAATTTTATAATAAAAATAAACAAGTATCGAGCAGTAAATTCTTAGGTTATCAAATGTGAAGGAAAAAATTGTTACCATAAGTTTTGCCTTTGCCGGTGAAAATATGATAGTCCTGCAATAGTCCCAACACTGTTTACTGCTCGCACTACTATCTTCAACACTAGATTTACGGACATTTCTTATATACCTATCTCCACGGACACGCGTCAAATTGACGCCTGAATGAAACCGCACATTTTCCTTAAAAAGCAACTTATTTTTACTTAAAACACCATGTTACACACTATTAACTTATAAATGACACTATGTGACATTGTATATTTGTGTAAAATTTATAATAAGCATGAATGGTAGGAGAGAAATGGGAAACGGTTTCTGTAGTTGTCCTTGTGAAATTCGAAATGCGTCAAAATGTCGCGTCCCGTAAACCTAGTGTTAAGAAAAGGTGTGCAATAATAATTACTTTGCGATTAGAGCTACCCAATTCTTTCGAGCCACTCGATTTTTCCGACTTGTCGGATCGGTTCGAATTTCGAGCCATTTTTTGTGGATGATGAAGGAGGGAAGATGCGAAGGGAACGTGGAAAAATGGTGATGCAGGAGGAAATGGCGTATGCACGCGGCTGCAGATGACTTTTTTTAGGCTCAGCTGACGTTGCGAGGGATCTGGGACTTCTTCTTGGAGTTTAGGTTCGAGTTTGAAGGACTTGAGAAGTTTTAGAAAGATTGAAAGTTTTCGTTAGTTGTGATATATTTAATTCGTTGTTGTTACTTTTTTTAGAGTGATAATTTAGAGTAATATTTTTCGGCGAGTGCAAAAGTTTAAACAGGTTGTGCTGGATCATGGAGAAAATGAGAAATTTTAATAAAATTTAAATTGTTTACATAAAATGTGTCAGTGATGTTGCTTCGTTTTGAGAAAAATTTGTGTTTGAGTCCGAAGGACAGAGTTGCTTCCAGAAGTTTCAGGAAGATTGGAAGGTTTTTTGTAATATTTCTTCGTTAATTGAGGTATCTTCTACTCGTTCTGTATTTTCTTTTTTAGAGTGTTAATTTAGTGCAAAAGTTCCAACCGATTGTGCTGTATTAACGAGAGAATAAGAAATTTGAATTTTTCTTCGTTTTGAAAAGAATGTGAAAAATGGATCGATTACAGTGGTATTATCAAAGTAGGATATCTGAAGTTACCGTGCAGAACCTGAAAAGCAGTAATTCATTTACGAAAAGGAAGCAATTAGTAGGAAATACGAAAAACGACAGAACTGTTGCACTCGGGATATTTTTTCGTTGGTTAAGGCACATTTTGTCTGTTCTATTCTTAGCGGGAAATTATTGGTTGACTATTGGAAAAGCTTTCATTGAGACGTTAGGAAAATAAAAGCTCGATTTCACGGATTACTTAGATAAAATGCCTCGTAAGAGGAGAACGAAAAAAGAGGAGCGAACGGATGAAGATTAAGTGGAAAAGGGTTGGCTGAGAATTCCCATTGAGGAAAAAGAAGAAGAAGGAAGAAAGAATGGAGAGAGGGGAGAGGTCCTGAATGATGGGATTAAAATCTTCGTAAGAGAGAAAGAGGAGCTACGAAAATGAAGGAAAAGATCGAAACTGACCAAAAATTTTCATCCAAGAAAACAGGACAAACCGACAACAAAATCGTCGACAAAATTATATCACCTCGTGTAACGTAAAATGCAGGATTTCTAATCATTCGCAAATTGACGGCTCTAGTGCTTATTTGAGTGCTGTAAAATTCTGTTTTCTTTTCTTTAAGTTAATGCAGTTCTTGGAAAGTTATAAGTTAGTCTAAATTTAAAAAAGGATTTTCTTTCCTCCGTGAAAAATTCGACTTTTCGAATTACTAAATCTAGTAGAATATATTACTTGATTTGATTGGTTAAAGATTTCGAATGCTAAAGATCGCGATATAAATCGCTGTCTGACTGATAAAAATCACGATCAGTAAAGATTAGCGTTCGTTTTTGAATTAAAAGAAAATAATACATGTAATATAATTTCCATCGTTACTAATGACCACTTCCCAGCGTGATGATAATTTGTGGATTCCGTTTCTGTAGAACGACTCATCTTTGGATCTTGAGATGACACTTTCCGGTAGACCTAATATTTTGAACCACGCTACACACACTACCGGCCAAAAGTTTCGAATCACCTGCCAATTTACATTAACATCGGATCTGCTGCTAATTCTTTATTGATTTGAAATTGATGTTGTGGAGATCAATAACACTTTACCTCGTTTCAATTGATGGAATGGTGAAAAATTCGTTAAAAAATGATTATAAATGCTACCATTTTTGGGGGGAATTTTTGTGCAACTTTGCAATGCACAGTGGTTCCAGACATTTGGCCGGTAGTGTATGTATTTCTGCCTTGTATTCTCTTCTTTCGTAGAAGGAAAATTGTCACTCTCAAACTTAATCGGTCAAACTTACCCAATTCGAACAGATACAGAACAAAAACTCAAGGCACAGGTATGTCATTAGATACTTCATTCTGCCTAACTCAGAATCTTCGTCAATTTCAATGCACAAGAAGAACATCAACACTCGAAAGTTTCATTACTCGTCAGAATAATGGAGACGAAAATAGCAAGATTTCCGAGTCTCCCGCGAAGAAAACCAAAGAGCCGAAGAAAGCAGCAACTGCAACAACCTAACCAAAAACGAGGGAAAAAACGAGCACGAAGTTAACAAAAACGTGAAAGAAACAGGCGAGCGTAAAAACGAAGGATGCAACGAGGCTCGCGAGGAAGAAGAGGAAGAAGACGGAAGATCGTTAAGGTGTACACGAGAGAAGAGGAAGCGACGAGCGGCGATGAAGGAGACGGAGATGGAAGAGGGAGAGGCTGAGCTCCGGCGAGAGGGCCAAGAGAAGAAAAGGAAGAAGCCGAAGGAAGGACGTAGGATCGTGTTGGGGGCCGTACCGCGGTCCTCGGGCATTCCCGATCATTATTCCACCGGCTTGCCACGGGGAGGAGGCCAGGCTGACCTTGGTACGAAGGCATGACTGACCTTGTTGCTGCTACATCCGAGAAACACTGTGTCCCATCCATCATGCAAATGAGCCGGTAATGAATATCAAACGACGTTCTTGCGGTGAATATTTTTCCCTGGCCGGATACATGCCGGGAATACTCGGAATATCCCACGAGAGGAGGACTCCTCGTGGACGTTGCATCGAGGAGAAGGTGAAAACGTTGAGAAAATAGACTGGAGAATAAACGGAGTGTCGGATGTGAGCTGTGTACAGAGACCTTTTACGGAATGCGCCGAGTCTACGCTGTAAAGTAATGTTTGGAACAATGGTTCGGTGAAGTGAATCCTGCAGGTGAGGGATTAGCCGCGTTCTAATGTAGTGGGTGATCAAATTATTAGGATCGCAAGAGTGGAATTGATGGTGCGCTTTTATCTGAGCAATTTTTGCTTCTAACGTGTCCTTTCGGTTCACGGGTAACCAGGAAAATATGTCACCCGTTAAGTGGAATTCAAAGCTAATCGAAAATTTCCTAATATTTGACAATGTTAAAATAAGTGAGCGAAAGTAAGTTGAAAAATTACAAATCGCACTGTCGCGAACGAAGATCGGCAGCACAGAATGGCAACCGTTCGATCTCTCAACGGTAATTGAACAGAGGCAGAATTGTACAGAGTGTCACTTCTGTATAAATGAACATTTCGATTCGAAGAACCTGAGAATCCTCTTCCAAAAGAAGATTACACACTTGAAATTCCTCACCAGTTCCGGCAAACAGCTTCACAAAAATCCGCATTATAGAAACCTCACGAATCTCATCATTCCATCCACCCATTCCGTGTACCATTTCCAACCATAATGATACAAGCCCAACCAAACATGAAATCTCCACGTTTCCAAGAGCTCGAATCACGATCTATAAATCCACTTCCCTCGAACCTATTTTCCCCACGTATCGAAGAAGAATCACGTTTCGACGTAGCGGAAACTAGGTTGGACTCCATTCTCCACCCTACAATTTTCCCGCAGCGTAAAAATGAAACTAACAGTCTACAATAAAACAAGAAAAAATAGAAACAAGAACTCACCTTGTGTGCAAAGGCAGAGTCGTCTTCTTTCGTCCTCTTCAAACTGCTCATATTGTCGTAGTCCCTGGACGTGTAACCGTAGTTTTCAGTAAACACTTCCGCCGGCGGTTTGTAATCCCGATATCCGGTCGGCGAGGGTGTCGTGGTCACGGGTTGACCCGTGGTACCCGGTGTTAAACTGCTGGAAACAGCCTCCACTTCGAACACGTCGTCGCTCATACTGTCGTCGCCCGTCATGACCTGCGGATGAAAAATCGAGCGGAAATGTGAGCCAGCAGTGAATTATGGAGCCATTGATACGCTTCTGCTGCGGTGATTTGTTAACCTCGTCGAAATTGAAGATCTTACGGCGATTCTTAGACGTTGAGGGAATGATAAGAACAGCTGGTTTGTGGTTTTTCGTTCTTTTGTGCTTGCATTGTTTAAGTTGACGTTAGTTTAGCTCGGTTTAGGATGGTGCATCGTTGTTTTAAGGGTAAACGTGGGAAACTGCAAAAATGTAATTTTTTAAGAGAGAAGAAGACCAGTTTAAAATCACCTTTGTGGGTGCTGATTTTATGCAAACATAACTATGCAACTTTCCTATATTGTATGATGATGGCGAACAAATTACCTGAAATTCGAGAAAATTGCGGTTTGGTAACTTTATCATTGGACTGACGATGTGAATGTGAATGCAATTGTTTCAGTTGTAGATTTTACGTAATATACCTATATTGAAGTTACTTAACACTGTTTTGTAATTATATGTAAATATTGAGGTAATTTTGTGTAATAAAATTGTCGTGAAATGTTGGCAAGACATATCGAGGGTACAGAATAATAGAAACATAATGGATATTCGTGTCCATTTTCTTTGTTGAACAAACATCGCGAATACAATAAAACAATGTATTAAAATCCAGTAATCAAAAATCCCAATAGAACCTCTGAAAATCTACCAACACCACATCATCCAAACGTATTATTTCTCCAGTCAGAAAAAAGAAGAGGAATAATACCAACTTTTATTTCCTTTCATGCCTCTCGTACAGGGTACACGAAAAAGTTTACACATTTACAGCTTCCATCCTTTAATTTACCAATGTCTTCTGTAATCACATTGAGAACAATTCTACAAATAGAACATTTCAAGACAAAAATTACAATTAACACCAGTTCCTCCAACAAACCAATACCAATTCTCACTCAGCATCAGTCCCTCCAGCAAATCAATGTCAACTCTCAATCAACGCCAATTCTCCCAACAAACCAATACCATTCTCAATCAACGCGAATTCCCGCGACAAACCCAAATCTCGACATAAAATCTACATCTGCAATACAAACTCTTCCCAGAGAAACATAAAGACACGTTCGGCTACTTTATTATCCCTCGAGAAAATTTCGAAGAAAAAAGGACTGTCCCATAGTGGAAACGTGTTAACTCAAACCAGCCATCCAACCAATCACCCGACACAATGGAACGTCGACCACCTACATGGTGGTGGGCCCAGTTCGAGTCGTAGTTACGCGAAATTCACGAGACGTTCGAT